>NW_017537279.1:18364-19881 GCF_001853355.1 Bactrocera latifrons | reverse complement strand
CCCTATGTGCTCTTGAAATGCTCCGCGAAGATCCGACGTTCTCGAGCAACTTCTTTTTCTAAGATGAGGTCCATTTCTTGCGCAATGCGTATGTAAACAATCAAAAGTGCCGCGTTTGGGACGAAGAGGAATCTGAAAAGATTCAAAAGCTGTCATTTTATCCATAAAAAAAAAAAAAAACGGTTTGGTATGGTTTGTGAATCGTTGCAATCATCGCTCCATATTCCTTCAAAAATGATGCCGGTGCGCAAGTAACTTTTCCTATGGGGAAATGTAAAGTCTAAAGTCTATGCGGACAATCTCACTTCGAATCAGGCTTTGGAAAGCATCACGGGTGTCATTCGCCATTTACCAGATGAAATGCTGGAACGAGTTCATCGAAAATCTCTCCGAACCATCTTAGACAAGCCGCCACCAACATTTAAAACTAATGATTTTTTGATATCTATATATCAGTCCATTATTCGATAACCAAAGCATAATGTAATGTTAATAAGTTTAAAAATTAACAAAATTTAGTGTTAAAATTGGATAATAGTCTAAAAAATAGCGTTAGTATTTCTGGAACTAAATGACGCGTAGAGTAACCATTTTCTAATAACCTTTTTGTCAGAATTTTAAATCTTGAAGCTTACCTGAAAGACTTGAATTAAAATTTTTTCAAGATATCTTTTTATATTATTTTTGTTTTGCTCAATTTGAAAATAGTCTAAGTCTAACTAAGCAAGGTCAGTTCCAAATAGTAGTCACATTTCTAGCATATAGAAACCACTGAATTGTTTGGCTATTGCACATCGATCGCAGATATWATCAATAAAACTATTTACGAAGAGTTGAACCCTTGTGTAAATATATAGGATATAAAAAAGATTAATAAGTGAAATGATAAAATAAGTGAATAATTAAATATCTCAATTTGAGTTCAATTCGGACGGATTCATATTAGGAAACCCTAAAAGTGAGATTATTCAGTTTGCATGGTAACCGTATAATTTAATCACTCGATATAGGCGATTCCGACAAGTGACCAGCTTCTTGGAAAGGAAACACAAAATTTAGATTCATTACTAAAAAACTTAGGTATTTCCTGTAATTCGGCTTACAGACTCAGATCTTATATATAAAACGTACGTGTGACGTTCTTCGTCCGCGATGGACTCCTAACCGATTTTAGTACAATTTAGCACACTGTGTTCAGTTCGAACCAGCTAAGAAGATAGGATAGTAAAAACAATTCATAATTAAAAAATGCAGAGAACTCTCTATCAAGCGGACGTCTCCATTAACTGGACGGGAAGGCTGGCAACCAGATATTGAGAAAGCAGCTGTGAAATTCGTTGTTTTTTTCCAGTGAAATTTATTTGAATGAAAATATTCAAAATAAATCCTCAGGTAAAATCCCTTGGATTCTTATACCGACAAAAAAGTTATGGTCTTCATTCGTAAATAAAATTTTCGCTGTGCAGAATAGTTTATTATATGAATAATACTATAAAATGTATATAAACCAACACGTG
>NW_017537279.1:10756-13556 GCF_001853355.1 Bactrocera latifrons | reverse complement strand
TCCAGGAGTTCTTGAAAAGTTCCAAGAAGAACCGACGTTTTCGAGCCAAATTTCTGAATCAATGGATTACAGCAAAATCGCGGCATTTGAGACGAAGAGTAGCATGAAAAGATTCAAGAGTCTGGTATAACAACCGACTATTTAATACCTGAAACTGAAGATAGTGATCTCGGAGATATTTCGTTTCAACAAGAGGACGCCACTTCCCACACATCGCATCAATCAATGCATTTAATAAGACGATATTTCGGTGAAAAGACAATTTCACGTTTGAGCAGGTCGATTGACCACCAAGGTCATGTAATATTCCACCGTTAGACTTTTTGCTGTGAGGATATGTAAAGCCTAAAGTTTATGCGGATTATCTCTCTCCGGCTCAGGCCTTGGAGTGAAGCAGCACGCGTATTATTCGTCAGTTACCAGTCGAAATGCTCGAAGGAGTCATCGAAAATTGGATTCAATGGATAGTTCATCTGAGACGTAGCCCCGTCCAACATTTAAAGGAGATAATCTTTAAAGAATGAATGCCAGAGAATGTTCTTTCGAAAGGTAATAAGTAAACATTCCCCATTAAATTTGAAGTTTCTGTGTTTTATTCCTTAAAAAGTATGGAACCTCGAAATGGATAACCATTTAGTTGCATTCCAATAGTATTTAAAAAAGTTAAATGTAAAAGCTCTATAATAAAGCATATAAAAATGTGCCAGCCATTATAAAGACCAGTCAATTTCGATCATAAATAGAAAATACTGTGATGGAACGAATCATAAAAATTTGAAGATATTGTAACTCATTGTCGGTCGCAATGGATCTACATATACCTGATTCTTGTTTGGAATTTCAGAATTGCGTAAAAAATTAATAAGCTTTTTAATGAAAGGAAGTTTGCTTTGCATTTTAAAATTCCATACCCGGAGAGATACTTTAATAAAAAGGAGGTAAGTTTCTGACTAAAAAAACTGTAATAATGCTTCTCAATATGGTGTATAAGGTACTTCCGACATATTCACATATTTAGACAGTACTAGAGAGTAAAACAGAAGTCAACAATTAAGTAGGCAATAAAAACTTGTTGCATTCTGAAAAAATTTTCGAAGCTACTAGATCAGCAAGTGAACTTTAGCTTAAAAAAGAAATTTGATTGAGAAAAAAAGCGTTAGAGCTTGGTACACCGCAAGGAGATCTTAATTTTTAAACCAGATCTTGCGTAATGGCAATAAGTCCAGAATTAGTTTCGAGTTATAGTAAGTTTATTATAAAAGGAATTGATAAATTAGTATATCACCTCTTCTCGGCTTTAAGATAAGCTTCGTAGAACTSGATCACTGGATCTCCAACTGCATTTCATTATCCTATATGAGAAACAAAAAAAAAAAAAATTAACAAAAGCATGATCACTGGGGAAGCAAATATTTACCACTTATTACACATGTGTTAAATAATTTTCTTATTTTTTATTTTCTATTTTTTTATACCCTGAACCGGGTGTATTAAGTTTGTCATGAAGTTTGTAACACACAGAAGGAAGGGTCGGAGACCCTATAAAGCATTTATATAAATAATCGGTATGTCGAGCTGAGTCGATTTAGCCATGCCCGTCTGCCTGCCTGTCCGTCTGTCTGTATATATACGAACTAGTTCCTCAGTTTTTACGATATCGTTTTGCAATTTTGCAAACGTCGTTTTCCCTATAAGAAGTGGCTCATTCGGCAAAATTGCCGATGTCGGACCACTATAACATATAGCCGCCATACAAACTGACCGATCGGAATCAAGTTCTTGTATGGAAAACTTTCACATTTGACTAGAAATATTCACAAAAGTTGACGCAGGTTATTTTCTAAATCAACAATGTAATCTCCGAAGAAATTGTTTAAATCGATTAACTATAGCATATAGCTGCCATACAAACTGAACACAAAGTTTCTAACGGAAATGCATCTGTGAAGGGTATTTAGCGTCGATGAAACCGAAGTTAACGTTTTTTCTTGTTTTTGTTTGTCATTGCAAATATATTCTTTGCAACTAAGTTAAAAATTTGTATGCAAACGCATTTAGCGAAGTATTCATCATTTCACTAAAATTTCACGCCTTACTACCAAATGAAGAGAAGAACGGCGCATTAAGAGGAGTGAAGTTTGCACTAAGCAAATTCATAGTAGAATCGCTGTATGCAAATAGCAAAGTACTATTGGTTCTATCAACACACACACATACGTACATAAAATTATATATATTTGTAGGTAGAACGCATATTTGAATGAAAATGTCTACGCACTTGTATATGTGAGTATGACAGTGATTTTATCATCAAAGTAAACGAGCTTTCATCAATTTACACTTTCAATTTACAAATTGTTGTTGAGTAAATAAACACACACATATATATATGTATCTTTGTAGTTAAAAATAATGAAGAGTGGCGTTACAAATCGAAAAATATGCCGCAAGATGAAAGCAATGAAGAAATGCTGCCATAAGTTGCTTGTTAAAACGAAGCTAGTGCAAGTAAACGCACGTAACGGTTGAAGAAATTACAAAATAAAGAAACAAGTCTTAAGATAAATCGAATTAACTATATATCTTAGTGACTCATTTGGAATGGGCTGTTGTAATAAACACTATAATAGGCCTCTAAAGAGGGAGAAAGGAAGCAAATTTAGCTTGGTGTCCCTCTAGATTTTAACCGTCTCTGTATTGGTCTGCCAGTTACGGTTTGATACCTGTTTTTATATCCAAAAGGCAACGTTATCAGCCGAGAAGTGATTGTTGCAAAAAATCTATAATATTTTATGATGTT
>NW_017537279.1:6096-7293 GCF_001853355.1 Bactrocera latifrons | reverse complement strand
ATAAAAAAAATCACACGGAGCCAAATCTAATGAATAAGATGATTTATCGATGATATTCATTGCGTTTTTAGCTTTAAAATCGATCASAATCGTGGCTCGATGCGATGGTCCATTATCATCGCGCAAAATCCATGAACTGTTCTCCCACAATTCCTATCGCTTTTGAGGAAGTTCTCACGCAAAAGCCTCAATACGGCCGAACAGAACTCCTAAATCATCGTCTGTCCCCTCTGTGAAACTTTCTCTCCCAAGTAAAGCATGAAAGTATACTTTCTATTTTTTCCAACAACAAATTTATGATGCAACAAACCACGAATATCGAAAAAACCAATGAGCATCACCTTGATTTTTGATCGGCTTTGGCGTGTTTTTTTATGTTTCAGCTCGCTTTTTCTCCTCTATTCCAATGATTGTTGACTTGTTTGCGTATCAAACAGGTAGACCCACGCCTTATTGTCAGTTATAATGATCTCTATGAATGTGGAATGGGAATTTGCATCAGACATTTCCGAATCGGCCTGTTTACGGTACTCTTTTTGAAAAAAAAAAAAAATCAGCTTAATCGGTATGAGTCGAGCTTGACAAAATTGCAGTTATTGCATATGATTTTGCACTACAGCACGTGCTTAACCATCTGAGATCCAGCTCTGAGAAATTAATTCCGGTTTCCATTTCATTAGCCATTTTTGATCCTTCTGCATGTTAATGTTAAACGTCTTTAATGTCTGTGAAACTTTCTTATCCAAGTAAAGCGTGAGAGTAAGAGTCCATTTTTTCCAACAACCCTCTGCTTATTGAGCTGTGCGCGAAGGCTTGTGAAGACCTARACTCGTCAATTTTGCAGCTGATTATGCTACAGAGCTTGCCACTGCACTGTCGGTTGTTGGGAGTAACCTTTCTAGTGGTCCTTAGCGCTCTCGTTATGCAGAAAACAGGTAGTCACTGTATCCGCTACATCAGTTTTCGAYATGAGATTGACCTGACGGCGGTCCACTACACAAAAGCACCGTATCTCTTACAGTTTGGAGATCTACAGCTCCTGTGAACCCTAGAAAACAAAAAATGCTAAAAACAAAGAGAAGAAGATAGAATACTGAGTACTAGATCAATAAGTAAACAAGGTTTTTTTTGTCGAACATCTATGTCTTCTAAAGCATGCGCGGTTAACTACTTCACGCAAAACTCTCGTGACGCCCT
>NW_017537279.1:4701-5497 GCF_001853355.1 Bactrocera latifrons | reverse complement strand
GCATTCATAAATTATGATACGTTCAGAAATTCTCATTAATATTTCCAGTTCTTAATTGACTCTTCCCAGCAACAATTAAAATACACCAAATTATCATCACCCGACAATGCTTTCAATGCTTCAACTCACTTGACAACTTAGTTAATTCATGAAATTCAAACAGTTATACGTTGGAACTGAATGCTTTCTATTAAGATATATGGCAGGTACATTGCGCAAACTCGTTGTAGAAAGCACTTAAGCTTCGTTGAAGCCGCTTGAAATTAGAGCAAACGAATTTCTTACTCAGTTAATTGAGTATATACTCAATAGCTATTTGTTGGGGTTAAGGACTTCCAATAAAAGTTTTTAGAAATTAAACATTCTTTGCTATTAATTAATTTTTTTTTTTCAGATAACCTCCTTCATAGGTTGATCACGGCTATGTTAAGTGCTCTTTTTACGTCYCATTGAGCATTCGACTAGTAACTACTGAATTACACGCCGGATTTTTTGTCCGCATAAACTGTAGACTTTCCATATCTGCACAGCAAAAAAAAACCTAACGATGTGATACTACACGGTCTTGTTTGCCAATCGATGGGCACAAACGTGAAATTGTCTGTTCACCGAAGGGTTCTTTCAATAAWTCCATTGATTGATGCGWTATGTGGGAAGTAGCGCCGTATTGTTAAAACCAATTGTTACCGATAKCACGAACTTCATGCCTGATGCATTAAATAGGCGGTTCTCATAACGCGATAATGGTCGCCATCGATGGTTACGTTCTGTTCTGTATTTTTTGAAGAAATAAAGA
>NW_017537279.1:2294-3038 GCF_001853355.1 Bactrocera latifrons | reverse complement strand
CATTATTGCACAACAATAACAGTAACAACAAAACAATTGGAAAATATACTTATAACAAAAAATAATTACAAACAATCAAGCAATTGTRGTGAAAACAAAAAAACCAAAAAATCAGCAACAGCAATAACAATAGCAAYTGTAATAAAAGCGCAATTGAAGCGACACACGATCGGAAATGCGAGCGCCAGCCAACCTTAAAACAGGGTGGAACACAGGGTGGACGCTTTATCTAGCAGATAACCGCTGCGGGCAGGCACCTGTGAGGGAGCGCCATGCACCAACCAGGCGTTGTATGTGGCTGCTGTTGTTATTGTTGCTTATGTTGTTATTGTTACTTTTACAGCTGTGTGTGACTGGAAGTGTGAGCAGCACACGCTTCAGATCTTTTCGCATGTAAATTTTCGGGAGCATAAATTAAGGGACACCGGGTCGCTGTGTTGGCGCTGACAAGCACACAGGCTGACTGGCTGTTTAACTGACTCTCCTTCCCCCCGGCTATGGGGTGTCTCTTCCGATATGTCTGCAGAAACTGCTAATGGTTATATTAACAACTACAAGAATAGCAACAATAAAAATAACAAAAGCGCCGATATCAATTGGAGCAACAAWWACAAWTTGAAGATATAAGTATATAAGTATTTACTATATACTATATATATACATATATACTTACTATGCATTTAGTTGTAGCTGCTAATAGAACAATGTCCGGTATTGAAATTTAAGTCTGTTGTGGCAAAAATA
>NW_017537279.1:0-1141 GCF_001853355.1 Bactrocera latifrons | reverse complement strand
GTATAAGAAATTTATAGGAATATAATGGAAACGGAACATTGGTGAATTAAGTGGAAGAAGAAGATGTCGGAAACACGCATATATACTGGACCGTAATGGAAACAAAACAGGGGTGAATTAAGTGGAAACAGAACATTTTGAAAACATATACGAAATTTATGAAACACAATTGAAACGGGACATTAGTGAATTCAGAGGAAGAAGAACGTAACGGAAACGGAGTTGCGGTGTATTAACTGTAAGAATAACGTTTTGGAACCTAGTATTTATTGTGTAATGCATTGGAACTGTAATATTATAAACTATATTTGAAATCAGTAACGTTATGAAAATCGAACAAGGAGGATCTTGATTGAAATGAGACAGCTTAAAATGGAATGGTAATGAAATGTGCAAACTAAAGCTACACCTTTAACCTTGAAATTGAGTAGAACTTGAAGGGACTTCACATAACCCCACAAAATATGGTCCAGCGGTGTTAAAGCGAATGATACTGGAGACCATGCTTCAAGACCACGACGCGAAATAAACCACTAGTCAAAAGTTTTCTTCAATAAATTGATTAAAGCGCCCTTTTGTTCAAACTAAAGGTCGTCCTTAAAAATGTTATCCACTTCAGGAACGAAAAATTAATAATCATGGCTCTATAGCATTCCTCATTGATTACATGATTATGGACGCTTTCATTTCTGACGATACATGCACCAATGTTTCTCTCTCCAATGATGTGATGGCATCTAAACAATGGCTTGTGAATTATCATCACTCCAACTGCGATGCTTGGCTTCAATTCCTACACGACATGGATTTTATAATTCTGCCAGCCAAGACCGTTCCGCAAAATTCTGCCAATAAATTGGATGTCCACAACTCTTTTTTCTGCGCGGATTGACTCACTCGATTCTCTTCGATACTCCACAGCAGGAACAGCGTCTTCGGTGCACACTATACGGCGTATTTGAGGATGTAGAATATCCACAAGAGTAAACATGTTGGAAAACCGATCCATGGTTGCTTTATGGACTCTGCTGCGCCACTATGTCGATCGAACCATTATTTGGCTTCACATTTGAAATACTTCCAAAGTTATTCTGGAGTAGGTCTGTTTGTTATGGAATAGCAAACTAAAGTGAGTATGAAT
>NW_017537278.1:127478-130975 GCF_001853355.1 Bactrocera latifrons | reverse complement strand
ATATAAATATATTAATAAGAATATAAAATTCGTGTTTGATTTATTACATATTATAACTCGCGCGACCTAACAAATGCACTTAATTTGGACCCGACTTTTGTACTTGAATTTAAAATCCCTATAATATTTAATGTCCTTTTTTTGGCGTCGAATCCGCAGTTTTTGGGCCAAATCCTCCGTCAAGAAGTTCACTTGACTTCCTGAGTCTAGCAAGGCTCTTGCGGTCAGGTACTCTCCACAACTTGATCTCACCAGAATAACTGCTGTTGCCAACATTACCCGATCAGGCACACTTATTGTATGCATTGCGTGTGTATGCATAAGGTCACTGAACATAGAGAGTTTTAAAAGTGGGGCAAGTTCTTAACCACCACTATCTTCGATTTACACTGCTGGCATGTCGGCTGCTTTGTGTTCGCTGCAACTAAAGCGGACTTTGTTCCATTCATGTGAGGCTGCTTCACGTGGTTCACGCTGGCTGCTGCTATGGGTCTCGTCCTCGAAGATGATGCGCCTTCAGCTGATAGGTGCTGGTACCGTCTATTTAAGGTAGCTTCACAATCCTTCCACAATGGTATCTTGTCGTAATCCAGCTGTTCTTCCCACTTTGATCGGGTGGCAGAGTCAACTTTTGTCATGACTATGTGAATAATTATCGCATTTGTGATTCGTTTCTCATCGCCCAGCGATAGCAATGAGTCATATACAGCCGACACTTCATCAATCACCGCGCGCAATGAAGGGGCTGAAGGCTTAGGGATAGTTGGCTGCAAAACTCATGAAATTTTTAAATTCCGAATATTCTCCCTTGAATTTCGGCAAATTCATTTTTGGGAACCTTGAGCTGTGGGACGTTACGAATGATGTTTCAACAGTAGATCTTCTATTTTTAACCAAAATTGTTTTAATTATAGATTTTGTTTCTACAATTATGTCCTCTAACTCCCCTCGGGCCATATCGTCTTCATCAATCTCTTCAATTTTAGACTGACATTTCATCAATTTCTCACTATGTGAGTTTAGTATATCAAGACGACATTCCAATTCGATTGGATCTAATGACATAGTCTTTTCTAGAAGACCCGTTTTTATGCGCAAAATGCTATTTTTCGCTACCGTCCTTTGACGCTTACTTGGGGAGAGGTTGGCGATAGTTGGCTTTGGCTTGCTCATTTTTGCTTGTTTGCATTAAATTTCCGAAAAGACAAAAAAAGACTCTAAAGGTTGGCAACAGATATACTAAGATTCGATAGCAAAACGAAAAATATAAATATATATCGATTCTCAGGTATACGAAAGCCAAACCGATGAGGTATGCAAAAGTGAGCAATAGCACAGTTGAACGTTCTTAAAAAATGTTTTTTTTTTTAACGAGACAAAAGATTTTTAAACGAAATAAAGTTTTACTATCCGGTTCTTTGGAAAAATAAAGCCAAGCGTAGCCAGGTCCTTCTCCACCCGGTCCTCCMAACGGAGTGGGGGTACAGCTATCCTCTGCTAACCCGGCGGGTACAGCGTCGAATACTTTCACAGTTTTCGTCCATTCGGACAACATGACCTAGCCAGCGTAGCCGCTGTCTTTTAATTCGCTGAACTATGTTAATGTCGTCTATCTCATACAGCTCATCGTTCTTACTTATAGAGTTTGGTTTTTGTTCGTCAACAGAGGACTTTGCTTCTCAATTGCCTAATCCGTCCGAAGTAGCACCTGTTGGCAAGAGTTATCCTGCGTTGGATTTCCAGGCTGACATTGTTGGTCGTGTTTACGCTGGTTCCCTGATAGACAAAATTATCTAAAATTCAAGTGACTGTCATCAGTGACGTGAGAGGGAGTGCGACGACTGTTTGTTTGATGACAGGAGATATTTCGCCTTGCCCGCGTTCACTGCCAGAACCATTTGTTTTGCTTCCTTGTCCAGTCCGGAGAAAGCAGAACTAAAGGTGCGGGTGTTGAGGCCGATAATATCAATATCTCTGTACACTCTTGGTGATGGTACCTTCTCTATTTAGTTCTTTAGGTGGTGTGTGTCGATTCTCCCTTCATTGGTATAAAATTTGGCGCATAGTGAATATCTAGACGGTTGTTGATTTGCCATGTCTAAAGCCACACTGATAAGGTTCAATCAGTTTGATTGAAAATGCTTTCTTTTTTTAAACGAAAATAACTTATGAGTATATTATCGGTAAAACTTTGGCTTACTTGTTAGAGAGTTCAAATGAGTTTGACTGCTCACAGAGGCTTATGATCACCGTTTTTAGGTAGGTAATACTAAGGAAGCTTCGACTGAAAATAGTGTAGTTCATAATACAGAATAAGAGTTGGGTTGCTCTGATGTAGAATTGCTTCAACTTGCACTTGCAAGGGGAACGATTAGAGAAAAAAAAAAAAAGTTAAAACGATCTAAATTCGGGTGAAACCGAAAATTTTGTACCCTTGCAACCTGCAGGAATCTAAGCCAGGGAAATACTGAAATGTAAAGCCAGAGAACGTGTATCATAGAGACGGTTCAGGGTGCGACCATTATTCAAAAGTTTCACCACAGTTAACATCAGGGAAACGAAAATAGCAGAATTGAGCATTTTCAGTGTTAATTGAAAAAATTAATTATATTTCAATCTTCAGAAATGTACGCTCACAGATTCGTATATTTACAATACGCAAACAACTCTGCTTATATTTTATAGATATTTCCTAAGGATTGACGCGACGACAAAGCGTCACAACATTGTTTTGTAGATTCGATATCCGAGCTATGCCGAAAAACACAAACGAACGAAGGCCGATTGTCACCGGTTCTTTTGCCGCTTTAACAGCTTGGCCAACAAACCATCGTAAATATATCTTCTTCTTCTTGATTGGCGTAGACACCGCATTACAGCCGAGTTAACAACAGCGCGCCAGTCGTTTCTTCTTTTCGCTACGTGGCGCCAATTAGATATTCCAAGTGAAGCCAGGCCCTTCTCCCCTTGGTCCTTCCGACGGAGTGGAGGTCTTCCTCTTACTCTGCTTCCCCCGGCGTGTACTGCGTCGAATACTTTCAGAGCTGGAGCGTTTTCGTCCATCCGGACAACATGACCCAGCCAGCGTAGCCGTATATCTCGTACAGCTCATCGTTCCATCGAATGCGATATTCGCCGTGGCCAACGCGCAAAGGACCATAAACTTTTCGCAGAACTTTTCTCTCGAAACTCGCAACGTCGACTCATCCGTTGTTGACATCGTCCAAGCCTCTGCACCATATAGCAGAACGGGAATTATGAGTGACTTATAGAGTTTGGTTTTTGTTTGTTGAGAGAGGACTTTGCTTCTCAATTGCCTACTCAGTCCGAAGTAGCACCTGTTGGCAAGAGTTATCCTCCGCTGGATTTCTAGGCTGACATTGTTGATGGTGTTTACGTTGGTTCCAAGATAGACGAAATTATCTACAACTTCAAAGCTATGACTGTCAACAGTGACGTGAGTGCCAAGTCGCGAGTGCGACGACTGTTTGTTTGAT
>NW_017537278.1:111600-125548 GCF_001853355.1 Bactrocera latifrons | reverse complement strand
AAAAGGCCTGACTCTAAGACCCAGAAGGTTTGTTAACATGTACAATGCATGCATATTAAAAGAGGTGTTCCCCGATTCGTGAAAGATACAGCGTCTGATTCTACTCCCAAAGCCAAAAAAGCCACCAGAAGAACCTTCATCATATCGACCTCTGTGCATGCTCGACACGATTAGGAAAGTGTACGAAAGCATTGTAAGAAACCGCTTGTATTGACGCGCTAAGAAAAATAGTTGATACTGCGAAATGTGCAATAATTGGAAAGGTGGTAAAACAAATAATGGGCGCTAATAGCCCTGGATGTAAAGAATGCGTTTAACTCCGTAAAGTGATCAAATATAATAAAAGCACTATACGAAATACGCGTTTCTCATTATCTAATAAATATTATAATGAGCTACTTTAAAAATAGGAGATTGTTATTCGATAAGGGCAGGGGCACTCAAAGTTTTTTAAACTATGTCCATTGGAATAAAACAAGGTTTGGTTTTAGGAACGCTACTATGGGACCTTGTGTACGATGGGGTGTTAAGAATACCGAAACCAAAAGATGTGAAAGATGTGAAAAAAATGTGATGCCCTCATAGTGGTAGCAGTAGCTAATCACCGGGGTGACTTCCGGCTCAAATGTAATGACTGCACAAGTGGTTTGCGCCACACAGAAAACAGAAGTCTTGCTTATAAGCTCCAAGAAAATTGAAGAAAGAATATTGCTCACCACAGGAGAATGTGAGATTACTTTACAGTCACAGTTGAAGTATCTTGGTGTAATAGCCGACTGAAGACTAAAATTAAAAAAAAATTGGAAAATGCGACAATTAAAGCAAATAAAATTTATAACGCTTTATCTACATAGGATGGCAATAAAGGCTGCGGAGGTAAGGTAATGAGTTCAGTTATACTGTTTTCAGCAATACGCGTTATGAGTGCTTTTCAAAGCATATCAAATGACGCTGCTTAGCCAGTATGGCAACGATTGATATCCAGAGAGACGAATTCGATCGAATATATAACTATAACTCAGAGACGTCTACCGAAGTAAAAATAGAAGAGAGAGTCAAAAGAATCGCAATATGACAGCAACGGTGGCAAACTTTATGTAAAGGATGGTGGATCTACAGACTGATTCCGGACATATRGTGTTGGATAGAAAGACAACGTGCGGACCTGGATTTCCACCTAACCCTAATACTCAGTGTGCATGGTTGCTTCCGAAGCTTCTGTTTATGCGACTTCATGGCATCTCGCCCCTCAATTCATCACGACCCACCACATTTAGCGCACAACACAACATTCATCACACAACTCACACTCATTACACAACACAAGAGTCAGCACACAACCTACATTATCATACACGCAACCCCACGCAACAAACCAACCACACTACACACACACCATACGTTATCGTTTTCACCACCTAGCCAATCAAAAAGGATTGGTTAGATCGGGGTATCCCTATTCGATTTCTACGTCCGAAAAGATATACACGTCTCGCCAGCTCTTAAACGGTTGATCCGCGTTTAGTTCGTTTGTGGTCCAAATTTGGAAAGTCGTGTCGTGTGTGGGGTGTGCACCGGCAGCAGCAGCAGTGAATACAGTAAAAATCAAAGAAAAATTATTCTTACTAAAAATATAAACTATTATGAAAAGAAGAATTTATATTTATTAAAATTTAAAATATTGTGAACCAAATTTCAGTGCATCGATTGCATTTTTGCCAAATATAAGTGGTTGGATTTTTACCCTTTTCCCTTTAACTTTTAAATCTTTCATTTAAACACAAATATCGTCATGACTTTAGTCCATATTGTCTATTATGCACAGAGTGTATAGAATACTCTGAACAAGTATTCTTGCATTGCCCTCCGTTTTCAAGTATAAGAGAAAAAGCTGAAAATCTCACTTGGAATCTAAATTACGGAGGAAAATTTTACAGCACTTATGTGCGAGTCGTCCTTAAAATGGAAAGGTGTCAACTAGGCAAATCAAATTCTGACATTTAGGACAGATTAGGTGTCAATTCGTACAATAAAGCAGACTTTAATGTTTTCTTCTCTCCCATGAAGTAATACTTTGTCGAGTGCTCCCGAGGGAGAGAAATGAGATGAGAGTAGTTTAGGCTTAACGGATGCATCTCCCACCCTCCGGGTTTCCTTCCTCCTACTATAAAAAATAAAAAAATATTTATGTTTCAGTCGTCGACTATCTCTTTCATTGAGCGGACGTGTTTTCTTAATCGCGGTTTTTCTTTTGTGCTTTACGCTTTATTCGCATATTCCTCTTTACATCTAAATGCACGTATTTACGTTTTACTTTGATCGTACAGTGCATATTAGTGAATATTTGATGGCCCCAGGGCCCCCCAACCTCGGGGAAAATAGGTTTGCTTTGCTTGCCCCTAGCCCTATCCTCAAAAGGAAAAATCTTACATAAAAACCACTTCAAAATTTTTCAGAACTGCCTCAAATTAAAAAAGATTGTACGCTCCATTTCTAAACGACATTGCAGAAGAAGAAATTGTTGACAATTTAAAAGACCAGGGAATAATTTATAAAAATATAGGAGGCAAACAAAGACCTAGTGGAGTGGTACTTCTTTCATTTGACCTCTACAAACTTAAAACAAAAATCGAAGTCTCATGGCGAACAATGCGGATTAGAGCATATTTCCTTAACCCCATGAGGTGYAAAAGTTGCCAGCTTCTAGGCCACACAACGAGACATGCAACAATCCTGCCTGCGATATCCCTCCTCATCTCCCCTCGCTATGCAACCGCACGTTTTGTGCAAATTGCTCAGGCGATCATCCTTCCTCTGCACTCTCTTGTCCTAAATATCTACAATCCAAAAATATTCTAAAAATAAAAACCGAAAACAAATGCTCAATACGAGAAGCACTAAGGCTATAGAAATAACAATTACCCCCGACCCCCGCAAACACTTATTTCGCTTCTGTTACAAAAGAAAATACAAACCACTCTCCACAGACACTGCACTAAAATCCCTAACAGCTTATCCTCTTCCACAACAAAAGCAAACCAGGAAAGAAAACAAAAACAATTTCGAAATTGATTACCATCTTAACTCACCAAATGTAACTGCAAAAGAAACAACAAAAAACCTTCTTAACCTAACGCCCAAACAAAAACAAATCCAACAAAAATAAGAATACCACTCATTCCTAAAATATCCACAACAGATTCTCTTAACATCCAAACACTCTCTCTCTATAGGCAATATCGACCTAACTCTACCTACTTATTCAGAACATATTTCACCTCATATAATTACCACATCTGAAAAATAAAATCAATAACTTTCATTATTCCTCCCGTGCTTTTCCTCAATCAATGGAATATGAAACCCCAACATCGTACTAACGAAAGAGGTAAAATCATAGAAAACCTTTTATTAGCGGAAAACTTGACAATTTTAAACGACGGTTCTCCAACGCATTTTTCTAAACATAATTCGTTCACGAATGTAGACCTGGTCATTTGTTCTTCTGCTATCACCCCCAAACTTAACAACCAAACATTAACTGATCTATATAACAGTTACAACTTCTTCTTTATAACTCACTTATCAACCCCTTTAACCAGAAAAGGGTCGGTGAAGTCAAAATTTCTGTTGAACAAAGCAAATTGATCAAAATTTCAACAACTCTGCGAAAAATTTTCTGCTGCAAATTCCTTAGACGATAATATAAATAACGAAACAGCTACGATTACCAAAATAATCAAAACTTCTGCTCACCTCTCTATCCCCCAAACGGGTAAAAAAAAGCTTCAAAAAGCACGTGCCTTATTGGTCTACGGAATTATCTAAACCAAATTAAACTAAAACTAACTAACTAACTAAAATTAATTAAAGAGAAGAAAAACAATCACTATGGTTAATTTACAAAAGAACTCGCTCTATTGATAATCTAATAAAATACTAAAAAGTCAGTGCAGTGTTATTATATAAAAGAAGCTAAGAGGGCTTGCTTACAAAGACTTAGCGAAGCTATCACTCCGTTAACAAATCCCAAGAAATTATGGGCCGACATAAAAATGCTCTCAGGTTCCTATACGTAAGTGAATCTTGAATGTGTTAAACACTCCAAATGGCCCAATTTTCGACTCAAAAGACATAGGTAATCATTTCGCCTCTGTGTGGTCGGATTCAAACTTCCACCCCTCGTTTGTATCAAATAAAAATGAACTTCTCAGAAACAGGTACAGTAAACATCACTCACCCCCATCTACTCGTATTATTGAATCAGACAAAACCATCGTAGAATTCGATTTCACTTTATCTTCAATGTCGGGCAAGACTCCTGGTGCAGACAGGATATCATATCCCATGCTAAAAAACTGTCCTTTGAGTCTCAAAAATATAAATAATAAATTTTAATTCAATATTTTATGTTAAGGTGTCTACTCTCAAAGCTGGAAAAATGCGGTTATAGTAGCAATTATACAGATGTTCTTGGTTATGGGCCAATATCACTCTTCTGTTGCATGGGCAAACTATTAGAAACAAGTAAGGAAGGGCTAAGTTTGGGTGTCASCGAACATTTTATACTCTCGCATGATAAACTGATAATCGAGATTTCATTATCCGTCATTTACATATATTTTTATTTTTAAATTAATTAGATTAGATCAATTTGTGTACTTTGAGTATTGAGTTGTATTTCATTTATTTTAACTGTGTTGAGGACTATGTAAAAAAACAAAAACAATTGTTTTTCGAAGTTAATGCACATTTTATTTCTTACATGAATAAGATTACACAGGTTTGAYTTTATATATTTTAATAATTAAATGTTAAGTTCTAAAGATATGTTTTTAAAAATAGCAACATGTATCCTACGTACATTTCATTTATTCTTAAAATATTTACTTCTCTTTATATTTATACAAATTCTTATATGATAGGATTGCAGAGATAATTAAGTATATATTTAGAGACAAAATAAAAGTTGATGTTCATTCCACGAGGTTTTAATCCAGAAGAAGATGTTATATTACAAGAAGAGTTAAAGAACAAAGTAATAACTAATACTTATACATGTAAATGTGAGAATGGCAGTATGTAAGGAATGTAATGGTGTAAATAATGTAATGGCATGCATAGTGTTAGGTAAACGACTTCTTCAACTCGCATGAAAAACGGGATCATTAGCTAAACACTGCGCAAATTGTTGTCCACATAAATTATTACATCAGCGAGTTTTTGTAAACCAATCTTATTTAGGAGACTACGCAAATACACTGCTTCTTTGCTGATTCCGTCAAGCTCACATATTCAGCTTCTGTGGACGAAAGAGCGACTGTGCGTTGTTTTTGTGACTTCCAGCTAATCGCAGCACCGCGGAGCAAGAAAACGTATCCCGTGTAGTTGTGCAGCCTCCCCAATCAGCATCAGCGTACCCAACTAGCTGTAAATCGGATTTTTGATACAGCAAGCTTCTTTTGACAGTACCGGCAAGATACCTTAAAATACGTTTGGCAGCATTCCAATGACATTTCAATGGATTCGTGACAAACTGCGCTAGTCTTGACACGGTGTTCGCTATGTCTGGCCTTGATGCTGTGGACATATACATTAGAGCTTCAATTAATTCACGATATGGACAGAGTTTATTAATTGAATTAATTTCAAGTAAATTTATCTTTAACWCCGAAGGTGTAGCAACCGGGTTGCACTCACTCTTTCCAAATCTCCTTAATAGTTCTTTTATGTAGCCTCTTTGCTTTAAAGTAATCTTACTATCCATTTGGTTAATTTCTAGTCCAAGACAATAATTTGCTCTGCCAATGGCCTTAATGTCGAAATATTTCAAAAGTTGTTGCTTTAATTTGTGAATAATATTCACTTCACGTGACGAAATAAGTAGATCGTCTACATATACAAGGAGTAAAACTAAGTTATTCTCGAAATAACCATAAAAAAAAAACACGATTAATTTTCAATGGGCTTTAATCCCATACTTATCAACTTCCATTTAAGTTTGGCATACCACTGCCTACCAGCTTGCTTAAGGCCATACAGAGGTTTCCTAAGTCGACACGCATTACTTCTTTCGTTTAGTTCTTTTATCATTTTTGATGCTTTAATGCCAACGTCGCAATTTTTATCAAATTTCATTGTTATTCTTTGCAAAATATGTATCGTACAGCATGTGTGGTACCTTCATGAGCCCTTTTTCGTTCAACGTTCCATTCAGATATGCGCTTACAACATCAAACTGCCAGATAGTGAGATTATAATGAGCCGACAATGCAAGTAATAACCGAATCGATTCCAAACGTGCTACTGGAACATAAATGTAAGTATAATTTATACCATATTTTTGACCGTACCCTTTGGCTACAAGACGCGCTTTGCGTCGCTCGATCTTACCATCTGACCCATATTTGTTTGGCAAAACAAGACAGCATCCCACTATACTTTTGTYGTGATTGACCGGAAAAATATCCCATGTGTCATTTTTAATAATATTATATACTTCACATTTCAATCCGTCACGCCATTCATCACTCTCAGGCCCATTTAAAGCATCTTGTAAGCTAACCTCAGCAATACCAGCAAACACAACATCGTCTCCTGCACTATCGATGTCGCTCTCTGGATGTGTCGTTTTCTGTGATGGCTCCGAATTAACACGACTACGAAACACTTTTCGCGGTCTTCCTCTATTTCCCATTCGCATCAGTTTTGGCCTACCTGGCGCTCTCCGAATTTCTTCTAATTCACAATCCKCAACTGCTGTTGGTTCGCTAATTTCGTTTTCATCGGTTTGAGAATGAGAAAAATCTACAAATTTACGACAATTACTGTAATTCTTTTCAGGAATTTTAAGTGGTAGCAGCAGATGAGTAGCTTCATTTATTGGATTCGAAATCAGTTGATGTTCGCTAACAAACCGGACATCACGTGCACATATGACTATGCGCTTTCGGTATCCACACACCATAACCCTTTGTTTCTCTGGGATACCCAAAAAACACACCCTCCTGACATCTAGGCGCCAGCATATTTTTATCTGGTATTTTATCAAGCACCATTACCTTTGATCCAAAGGACTTTAATACTTGACGTGTTTAATACTTGGCTTTACCTTATTTAGGCACTCATAAGGCGATTTCCCACCTAATGCTCGGGATGGACATCTGTTTCTTATATGGCATGCAGATGCCACATCTTCTGACCAAAAGGTATGACTGTGTTCTATTCATTCGTTCTGCGACTCCATTATATTGAAGCGTCCTGGGAATACTTAGCCGACGAGCTATGCCACATTCTGCAATATACTTATCAAAAGCATTATTTAGATACTCACGTCCATTATCGGACTGCAAACATTTAATTTTAAACCCAGTCTGKCTTTCCATGAAACTTTGGTACATCTTGAATGCTTCGAAAATGTCAGACCCTGTACAATCATCTATAAAGGTGACAAAATATCGAGCTCGTCCAATGGATTCTTCTATGAACGGTCTCACAACATCAGAATGTATAATTCTCACGGTAACGCAGATATTTTGCCTAATATACACACTTCGCACTGTATCAGTTGCTTTATCTCGCCAATATCCGAGACAGGAACTATGCCATCTCTTACCAATTTTGATAAATCAGTGCCGTTAAGATGACCCAGACGATAATGCCACTTCGACAGTTCGGAGCAGTACGCCTGAATAGAAGCACACTCGCTGCTTTCTCTGATATAATATAAATCACYCATGCGATCAGCAATCAAAGTAATTTCATCACTTGCGTTGGATACAAACGCTCCATCTTTGGTAAATGCCACTTTATGTCCCTTGTTAATAATTTTGGCCACCGAAACTAAATTTGTGCGCAGTTCCGGAACCAACAACGTATTTTGTAACTCAACTRCTCGCTGGCCATCTGCGCCTGTCACTGACAAATTTACCACACCTTCACATCTGCTGCCAATCTTACTTGCCAAATTCAGCCTAGCTTTGGATGATTTTTCCACCGTCTTAAACATGCACTCGTCACTACACAAATGAGCAGGACACCCACTATCCAATACGCAAGCTCGTCTTCCACGCATATCCCCAAGAAATTTTTCTTCTATTGCAGAATGATATGCTGCATACGTTTCATCAACACAGTATGCCAAATGTTTGGAATTATTAAAATCTTTTCCGTGAACACCATTATTATTCTTAACAGAACAAGAGCTCGCCTTGTGTCCTAATGCGCCGTACTTAAAGCATTGGAATTCTCTTTTATTCTTTATGAACTTTTTCCTAGTCATCTTATCTTGCACATGTGATTTCGGGGCCATAGCCATTACTGTATTACCAGCCGATTGTTTACGTGCTTCGCTCTCCTCTATTATTTTTATTTTCAGTACCTCAACTGATGGAAGCGCATCGCGTGATTCTATTGCACACCGAAAGTTTTCATAAGTAGACGGTAAACTATACAATAGCATGATACATAACAGATATCGTTTGTTTGTACATTCATGCTCTCCATGTGCCATGTGCTCAACATCAAACTGCCAAACTTCCCGCGAAATCTCACAACACCTGACGTGCTTTCGTTCGGATGGCTGAATTGACAAAACCAAATCTGCTTTAGCTTTCTTGCCAGCTTTCAACCAAGCGCTTCTTGCTGTAGTGTCAGTCTCTGCCGGCATCAAATTAGAACCATTTACGTACTCCTACAAATCATTTTTAGTCAGCAATGCTTCCAATTGCATGCTCCAAGTGTCGAAATTGTCCTTGGGAAGCAACTCGATCCGAGAAGATGTAGCCATTACTTCAGCCGTATTGAAGCACCTGCTAGCTTTACTGATTTCAATTTGTGGCAAAAACGCTTCTGAATTCTCAATATCACACATTAGTCTTTCAAACTGTACAAATTTAAACAAATTTGCGATCCTGGGCACATAACCTGATAGGATTGCAAAGATAATTAATTATATACATATTTAGAGATAAACTAAAAGTTGATGTTCACTCTACGTGGTGTTAATACAGAAGAAAATGTTATATTACAAGAAGAATTAAACAACAAAGTAATAACTAATACTTATACATGTAAATGTGAGAATAACAGTATGTAAAAAATGTAATGGCGTAAATAATGTTGTTTAATATTGAGTGCATCGGTTTTGCGTGTTGCACCCCACGTTTATTACCATAAGGACTGATCTAGTAAATCAGCCCTCACTTTATACACTGCTTTTGTTCTTAATACAATTAATTTTRTTGTTTCTTTAAAACGATAAATTTACAAAATGCACGAGATGAGAAAATGCGCGATGAGAAATTGTTTGTTTTAAAAATTTGTTTAAGCCTAGCATCAACATAGCTAAACATTCGAGCGCTGACCATTGATATTTCATCAATTATGATTAGTTTTAAATCTGAAAGTTTGGAATACAAAGAGTTAACAATGTCACTGCTTAGGGGCCTCACCTCTCTATTCAGCTGATTTACAGGAAGAGAAAATATTGAGTGAAGTGTCAGACCACCTATCGCGAATGCTACTTTACTCGTAGGTGCACAAAGGAGAACTTTAAATAACAGGTGTAGAATTGAAGCGATGGTTAAGAGCTTGATATATTACAGATATCAAACGACTTTTTCCAACACCTGCTCTGCCCTCAATGAATTAATAAAATGGTCGACTTGTTTTAATCTGATGCATCAAATGAGTCAAGTGTGGTCTTTGCTTAATATTTAAACCTAGAACTAGAGAAAATAATTCCTCAACCGAAATTAGAAGACTTTCTAAGACACTTTCCAGTTCTCTTTGATCAAAAACATCATATTTTTCGATGATCATCAACATCATTAAACATCATTAAAATATGATGAGTTATGCAAGTTAGCTCATTAACATTTTCAATAAGATCTTGCTGTTCATTCCGCCATGGATAGAAAAGCATTACCATTTCGCGCAAATACTCAATTTTGGTCACATCAGGACTAAACCTTTTGTACCGAATAATAATTGGTTTGGTACGTTTTTTAAGAAACCCGCTACCGTCTCTAAGTGCAATGGGTACCCCAATATCTGGTAAGTTATTATCTTCCCTCTCTTCTTCTTCATGATCACTGTCTTGCACTATTATATTTCACAAATTTAAACATAGATGCAAAATCTGCTAAGCAAACAGTTTCTAACTGATCGGTCCACTGCACATAACGGTCTAAAATAGCAGCTATAAATATTTCAATAGAATCTGAAGGAAGGTTCTGAAGTTCCGCCCTAGGTTTTACCATTCGAACACGTTCCTCCCCGGTCGTGAGGTATTTATAAATATTTCTCCATTACTAGCTTCCGAAAGATGAAGCCCAATGCAGCAATAAACAGCTTCTTGTGCAGATATTTCCGGGCCTGATTTATGACCTATGTATATGTTGAAGTTTTTGCTTTGTTGTATAATTTCCGGCATTTACTTCTGATATAGCTTCATTCAAGAACATAGAAATTCCTCTGTTCGATTTGTTAATATAATTAATTATATTGGAACAGCAAGCATATGCATCCAGTATATGTATTGGATATCCATATTAGCCCTATGGAGTTCCAAAATAAGCATTTATAAAACGATCTAGCATTTTTCTTTTCAGACAAATTTTAGGTTTTGATAAACTTGATTTCAGAGCTAGCAAATAGTCATCAAAAATATTCAAAATTATCTAAATTCGATATATCTTCTGTAGTCAGAGTTGAATTTAAAATATTTTTAGATTCTAGAAAAGTTTTCCTTATGCCTTTCYAAATCTTGGGTTGTGTCTGGAAAAGGAAGCAATATTTGTGTGCAAGGCATTGGTGGACATCTTATACCAAAACGACAAAATTGTTGTCCTCTTATTTCTCTAGTACACGACCGACTGTGATTATGCTTTTGATAATCTAAATAATATTCCAAGTGGCTTACTGTACCATCTGTTGAAACATAAGTGTCAATGAAATCAATGACTTCAGAGAATGTCTCAGGGTTTTTAACGTTGATCTTGGGAGCATTATTACGCTAATACGTGCACTGTATAAGCGGGGAACCTCTCTGTTGAAACTCTACTCTCCAGTAATAGGTTTTTACAAAATGTGTTCCAAAAATGCCGGTATTATCTTTAAAAAGTTTAAGGAATTGCCGGTAGCGGTAATCAAAATATCTAGCACAAGTAACCGCATCTGAGCGGATTAAGCGATATCTATCTTGGGTTGATAAAATGTTGGCTTCTTCTTGTGAAATATCTTTTGAATCGACAGAATAACCAACAGTTCAATCCACTGAGATTCAGCAGCCGATAGAGTTATGAAAAATGTTGGAAGCCCAAATTGGCGAATCATTGCAATTGCTTTTTTCTCAGCTTTCCAGTGATCTAACACCTTTCAAAACTTTGTAACCGTCATCATGTTGAATCAAGTTTTGAACAAAGTGTTCATTTAATACCTTTTGAGCCGTAACACGGTTACGACCTGAAAACTTTCGAAGCCAAATTGATGTACTATTTTTAATTTGCAGTAGTTTCAATTTTTTATAGTCTTAGAACAACTTTGGAATGGTACACGCTCTGCGGTCAAAGCGGCGAATTTCGGAACGTACTATCTTGCTATATGTTTCAGAGCATATACGTTTCTGCCCAACGTACATATATTGTTCCAAATAACAATTCTTCCGAATTATTATCTTGAACTATGTCAATTGGCTTTTGCCCTTCCCCTAGCGCTATAACTAAACGGTTATATTCCATGTTTTCTATAGGAATATTGTCTAAAAGAGTCTCTTGACCACCTGGGTTCAGTTCTGCAGGTACGGGTGCTATGGGAATGTCTGAGGAATTATTATGGGAAGTCTGTTCCTCATAAAGAGATTGAACCAATCTATCATCTTCAGCAGATGCCACAAAGGCCACCTCTTCTGAGTTATTAAAGCCTGAAATCCAATTCTCATTTACATGTATATTATGCTCACGATACAGAGGAGTATTCACTAAGAATCGCAAAGCTTCCATAACCTTCGCTGGTATCAGTTATATAATCATGATTGTATCCATACGTCTTCTTAAGAGAATTTGTATCACATGAGTTTGATCAAAAGTCCTCCGTAGAGATGTCACAATATTATTAGCAGAAATAGGTACATTGACAACGGCAGCTTTAATCGAACTTTGGCCTTGATATCCCAAAGGACGAATGGTCATAAAAGGCAATCGAGGCATTATTAGCTTTTTTCAATAGGGGTTAAATTTTTTAAACACTCTGGTATATCCGGAAAGTCTAGACCATTTATAAACATATTTTTGGTATGTTATTTTTGGTAATCCCATTTCTGCAAGTTAAGCAAAAATTGTGGTTTCCATCTTCAGAAGGAAACTTTTGCTTTAAAAAGAAAGCAGATGTAGCATCTGAGTAAAGTTGAGTTATAGTTCCGTAATTTAATTTGCGTACTTGATGTGCAAATCATAATCCCCCACAGCAAATACATATTTCGGTAGGACCTTACTTTATATTTTCAAAATAAATGCTTCGAAAATATCTTTAAATGCCACCATTTGCAAACATATCAGAGACATTATTTTCTCTGCTTAATATATTTCGTTGGGACTGCCTTTCGTTTTGAATTTGCCTATTTGCYAAGTTTTCTCTATGAATACGGACCTGATTTTGTTGTTGACGTCTCTGATTTAAAATTTGTTCGATTGCACCCCTCCTGATAAGCTGTCGTCGTTGCGCTTCTATATAACGTTCTTCTCTCTTTGTTTCAGGATTTCTTCTTGAAAGTTCTCTTTGTATTTGAGCATGAATGCGCTCTAAATGTCTATAGTGAGGATTTCTTCTAAGTTCTCGGTGTACTACGGTATTATGAGACTGCTCATTTGACCGAATAATAGGGTTTTGGCGTCGAATTCTATGTTGCTTTGAATTTCTACTTTGCTCAGCAGATCGAAGTTCTGGGTTCTCCCGCCGGGCCCTATATTTTCGGGTATTCCTACTTTGCTCTTCAGAGCGAAATTGAGGATTTTGTCGCCGAGTTCTATGCTGATTGGTATCTATGATTTGTTCAGCTGACCTTATTTCGGGATCTTCGCGCCGAGACCTATGCTGAACAGTATTAATACTTTACTCAGCAGACTGAACCTCTTGATTTTGTCGCCTTGTCCTATGTTGAACTGTATTGGTACTTTGTTCTGACAGGCGGACTTCTGGATCTAATCTGCGATTGGCATGGCTTTAAGTATTATGTGATTGCTCTCTGACTATATATAATGAGTTACCCCTAAGAATCTGCATATGTCTTATATTTTCAAGTCGACTTTGTACAACAGATCTTTTATTTAAATTTTCATAATTTCTTAAAATTAAATCTTATAAAAGAAAACAAATAATTTAATCTTAATCTATTGAAACAAGTGTCTAAATACTTTCTGATTTTTCTTCCGAATGACTCCTGTGTTCTCTTTTTAGGCTAACTTGCTGGTCTTCTTTCAGTCTTATTTTCAAGTGGATGTTGATATAGATTCGTTGTATATTTTATTATATTGATATGATTGATGATGCTAACACTATTATGGTAAATTTTCACTTAATTAATTAAAACTTCAGCTAAAAATGTAGACTTCACTACTCAAGTTATTTATTGTAATTGAAAGTGTAAACATCTAGCATAGTAATATATATGTTATATATACATAGTACATTTTATACAAATGTATATATCTTAGAAATTAGTGATTTGCTTAATAGCCTTGAAAGTATTTTGCATTTTTTAATGCTTTCTGAAACAAAGGAAATGTTCGCTCGTGAAGGCTAACTAGGTAGAAAATTTGTGAAAACAATTTTTAAATATACCATATATCAAGGTTGAAAGTTTGAGTTGCTATGAATAGATATATGCAGGTAAGCCATTTTTGTTTTAAAAATAATTTTCAATAACATTTGAATAAGGGGATTTGCAGCC
>NW_017537278.1:106512-111521 GCF_001853355.1 Bactrocera latifrons | reverse complement strand
AATCGCGATTTTTTCGCAAAAACCAAATTAAAACAATTAATAATAATTACAATTTAATTTGACTGAGGTTGAAGTTTAGCTCAGTTTAACATTTAAGCGTCGAATTTGGTCCATCTGAAAAGCAGGTTTTCTAATTGCGTGCCTTTGATACTAGAATACTATTATTTATTTATTTTTATGAAATATAATTATAAATAATTACATTTAGCAATTTATATTTTATTATAAAATACTCTAGAATAAGATAATATTGAAAATAAGTATCGAAGTAAATAAATGATTACACAAGATGCAAAAGATTACTTTGATAAATTAAGTAAAAGATTTTTTTTTTATGTTTTCAATATCTAAGGTCTTTAGCATATTTGTGGGCAATTCATTTCCAAATATATTGACTCTCGCATTTTTATATTTTATACACTCATCGAGGATATGTTTTATGGACAGTGCACAGTTGCACGCTGCACAATAAGGACACGGTTCCCCTTTTAWCAAATATTCGTGGGTTAACTTTGCGTGACCAAGTCGTAATCTGGTGACAATTCGAAGTTGATCTGCCGTCGCTGAAACCGGGAGTGTTGGCTTGATGCGATTTGGATTGTAAACTTTGTATCCGTATCCATGTTGATACGTTTGCCACTGGTTGTTTATTTGTCGAATGATGTCTGTTTTTACCAAAGTCTCGAAGTATATACAGGGTGTCTGGTAAATTTTTTTAGCTGCGATGTCTGCATATTCGTTTCCGATGATGCCACAATGGCCGGGTACCCACATGATTTTTATTTTTGAAGAATGTTGTATCCACAGATTTTTCGAACTTTCAATAAGAGGCTCTTTATTGTGTGGGTTCTGCAACGCAGCGACGGACGACTTGCTGTCGGAGCAGATTATGTATTTTCTCTTAGCTTTTGTAGAGTGCATAATAGCATGGTATATGACGATTAATTCAGCCCCGAAAACCGAGCTGTGCGGGAAAAGCAGTCCCGTCTTGATAACCTTCMCTTTCGCAGATACTACTGCAAAAGACGTCGATTGAGTTGTTTTGGAGCCATCCGTGAATAAGAACTTCCAGCCTTTCCTCTCTGAATTGCTTTTCAATTTCAAAGAAGTTTTTTGATATATTGTGGGGCTCGTTGATTGTTTAGGGTAGTCTAAAAGTTTGGAGATAAAAACGGATGGAAGGAGCATCCACTAAAGAAATTTTGCTGATTTGGTAAGCCTAGGATTGTAAAGGATGTTGGCTTCCGTCGCGTTCTGTAATGCATTATATATAGCTGAAGGTTTCTTCATCCGACGTCTTCTTTTGGCTACATTTGCTACGTCTTTGTGCAGAATCGCGTTGTATGTGAAGTATAGTTTACTTATTAAGCTGAGAAGGCTTTGTTTATAACGCTCGCCAATGAAAGGGAGACCAGACTCTGCCAACAGGTTTTTATTCTGGCTATGCTACACTACAAATAGAGTATTTGTGCAAAGTTTTGGAAGTAGGCGTGGTTGTGAATATATTTCGCCCAATTTCGAACCATAGATGCTACGGAAATGGTTCGAAMCGAATTTCTCTGAATTTGATCGAGTAGTTTCTGAGATATTTTTTTAGACCCATAAGTGGCAGAGACACGCCCATTTTAAATTTGAATGTAACCCCTCTGTGTCATCTTTGCCATGAAATTTAAGGTTTCTTGTGTTTTGCACACACACATAAAATTTGTATGGCAGGTGGGTGTAGTTATAATCCGATTTCCACCGTTTTAAGATAGTACCTTTAAGAAATTACTTCTGAAAGTTTCGTTAATATAGCTTTAGTAGTTTACGAGATATTTGCAAAAACTTAATAGGGGCGGGACCATGCCCACTTTTCCAAAAAAAAAAAAAAATACATCCAAATATGACCCTTCCTAGTGCGATCCTTTATACCAAATTTTACTTTCATATCTTTATTTATGGCTTAGTTATAGCTCTTTATAAGTTTTCGGATATCACCATTTTTTGGGCGTGGCAGAGGGCCGCTTTTGCCCATCTTCGAACTTAACCTTCCTATGGAGCCAAGAAATACGTGTACCAAGTTTCATCATGATATCTCAATTTTTACTCAAGTTACAGCTTGCACGGACGGGCGGACGGACAGACAGANTATGGAGCCAAGAAATACGTGTACCAAGTTTCATCATGATATCTCAATTTTTACTCAAGTTACAGCTTGCACGGACGGGCGGACGGACAGACAGACATCCGGATTTCAACTTTACTTGTCACCCTGATCACTTTGGTATACATAACCCTATATCTGACTCTTTTAGTTTTAGGACTTACAAATAACCGTTATGTGAACAAAACTATAATGCTCTCCTTAGCAACTTTGTTGCGAGAGTATAAAAATCGTAGCAAAACGTATCTCCTGGTTCACATTAAATAAAAACCTTCTCAGTCGAAACCAAGTGGCATTTAGAGCAAAGCACTGTGGATGCTCACTCTATTTTGATGATTTCGCCAAAACTGCTTTATCGAAAATAAACCACATATCCACTCTCAGTTTGGATTTCGAAAAAGCTTTCGAAAGAGTTTATTCTCATGTTATTCTACGACAGCTTGAGAAGTGGCAAATTGGTGAAAAAATATTTAACTTTATTGAATTTTCCTTCGAAAATTCACGACTAAGATAAGTAACACTTTTTCGAACACATACCACAAGGATAACCATTGTCTGTTATACTATTTTTTATCGCCTTTAACGAAATCAGTACGATAATCTCTAAACATAAACTCATTTCGCATATTATTTATGCTGATGATGTGCTACTTTTCTCCAAACAAAATTAATACTGTTAAAAATACCTTCATAAAGATCCCTACTGATATTTCCAATTGGTCCAATTGTTGAGGTGTGAATATTTCTATAAACAAATTCAAATTATTCCATATCTGTAGAAAACATAAATGCAATGACTTCAATCTAAGCTATAATTATGTAAATATTGTAAATACTTAAGGCTTAATATAATTAAGTATCTATCATCAAAATACTGTTCAACTCACATTTSTTCTCTTATCTATACTACAAGAACTTAAATTTTATYTAAGATTGATTATGGTCTCCCTATCTACGGCAATTTTGCCAAAAGCAACATAAAGCAAATATTTGCACCATATCACGCAGCTGTTAGAAAAAGTATTCGGGCATTCCCAACATCTCCAATAAAGTTCACATTAACGAAAGCCGGACTCCCATCCATCGAGTAAAGAGTTTGAAATATGTTCTTGGCAAAAGCTTATTCCTAAACTACTATTATGTAATAACACGCACTTATATAGTATAGTAAAATCCAAAAGGAACGACGATACGAACTAAAATACTTCTTCCATTATTTCTAAATGCATTAAACTTGCTAAAGAGCGTTGGGGTCAAAATTCTGCTTTTTTGGAAATTCTGCATTCATAATTCCGGAAGTCGGAACACCGGGAATCAAAGTTATGGAAGTCAATATTCGGGAATCCAAAATTCTGGATAACGAAATTCTAAACTGCAAAATTCTGAATGGCAAAATTCTGCAATTAATGATTAAAAATGAGTGTTGATAACAAAAAAGTGCGCACTTACTTACTAGGCAATAAAACATATGATTACAGAATTTTGCCAGTAGTTTCTGAGATATGGTGATTATGATTTTGCCATTCTGTAATCATATGTTTTATTGCCTAGTAAGTAGTTTTTTACAATTGCATGATTGTATTTGTTATTGTTATTGCTTTGTTTGTTGTTGTTCATTTACTTTTTTGTACTACCATAATGATTTAGTTTACTATTTACCTACATATATATGTATTGACTAAGCAATTGGGGCGTTCACAACCTGTCTTAAAGCATCGTAAAGTCGTAAGATTTTAAATTTTTACACTTGTTTAAATAAAAATTAGGGTTTTCACATGTCTCTTAAAGTTATAGGTTATAACGATTCGAAAACATAGTATTGAGAATTGTAAATGTGTAAACTCATTTTTGTATGTAATCCAACAACAATTTTTTTTTTAAACAAGTCTAAAAATTTCAAATTTTACGACTTTATGATTTAAGACAGGTTGTGAATACCCCAAATGTGTTACTGCAATTTCATTAATAAACACGTGCTAAATATTTTTGTGAAATGATGGAAAATATAACTGTTAAACGTCGACGGCTACTTCTTCTATTTGAAACGAAAAAATAAGAAAACATTTAACTGGACTTGTTCTGAACGAATTAAAAACAAATGTACCGTGCGTATTGTCACACAATTTGATGTCTGTGAACATGTTATGCTAAAAAAAGAAATGAACATTCTCATGCATGTGCGCATAAAAAATCGGTAGCAGAAACAAATAATCTGGTTAAAAATATGGCTCGCTCGAGTTTTCTGCAGCGTAGCCTAATAACACTAGCCGAAAATAGATTTTGCTCAGAAATAAAAAATATATATTTTGGTTCCTGTTAGTATGTATATCATTAGAAAAATAATAAAAAAAATCCTAAGGTCCAATTACGATAATATTATTTTTTTTAAATGACTAAAAAAATACCTGGTCAACAATTAAAAATTTTTTTTTTTTTTTTACATTCAGACGTCGTATAACGCATCTAAGCGTTATTTATTCCTGCTATATTTTGACATTTTGTATTTACGTCGTTAACTCGTGCGCATCTCAGTCTTTTCCCATTGTTTTTGCATTAAATCGCATGTTGGTAGCGTATCGTTCGTACTTTGGATTCGGCGCTGAAGAAAGTCTAAGTAAACCTTGGAGTCCGAGTTTTTTGTGTTTAAGATGTTCACGGTACCTCGCAGGGTGGCTCCAAGGTACTCACATACCATTACCGTTTACTATGCCAGCTATATGGCGAGAACAACAAAATCATGTAAATGATTGTTATTTTTGTCTAACGAACATTACTGGAATGAAGTCGACGTCTAAAAATATTATAAAGTACCCAGATGTGTCGTCTATGTCAAAACCAGCAGGGTAGCAAACTCCAACGACCT
>NW_017537278.1:102360-105342 GCF_001853355.1 Bactrocera latifrons | reverse complement strand
AACATAAAAAAACAAGTTTGGTTTCAGAGCAGAAAAAAAATGTCAAAATTGTCGGCTAGTATAGTTCAGCTTTCGGTATCTATGACAGAAAACCATATTAGAGATTATCTGCCATCAAGAAATGCCCTTCAGTTAAAAATTAGAAGACAACGGAACAGTTTGAAATGTTTTAAAGACCCAACTTGTGTTGAAGAAATAGACATTCCTTTATCACTTTTTGTTCTGGAAGGTCAACTATTTATTTTAAGTGAGAAAGTTATTAGTGGCGAATGCATTCTTATATTTGGAACAAAATCTTCGCTGCAGTTGTTAAATGAGAGCGACTGCTGGATTATGGACGGTACATTTGACGTTGTTCCAACGATGATGAGGCAGCTATTTTCCATACACGGAAGAGTAGAAGGGCAAATTGTTCCGCTGGTATTCTGTCTTATGACCAAAAAATCGAAGTCAATGTATATTTCTTTTTTTGTTGGGTTGGAGAACGCCGCATTGAACTATGGTATCCAACTGAATCCGACGCGTATAATTAGTGATTTCGAAATGGCTATTATTTCTGCAGTAACGGCAGAGTGGTTGCCTCTTCCACTTCGGGAAAATTATTTGGCGAAAAGTTCAAAAAGAAGGGTAAATTTATTGCATAACCGCAACTTCCTGCACTTAAGATAAAATGATTATTAAATATTTTCAGACTAAGCCGCAAATATGGCAGCAGCGAGCAGTTTTCAATCCAAGTACAAATGCTTAAAAGCTTAGCACTGGTTCCTCATAGCGAAATCTCAGAGTATTACACAAGTTTGCGTAATTCATTTAACGACAGCGATTTGCAAAACCTTTCAAAATGGTTTTAAGAAAATTATGTGTTTGGTAAAAAGTCACAGCCTAAGTATTTAACACAATTTTGGTCCATGTTCGATGACCCTAGATCAAAAGTTTTTCCAAGAACGCAAAACAGTGTGGAAGCTTGGCATCGCCGCCTTAAAGTCATAGTTAGAAAAAGTCGTGCAAATTGATATCTGACTTACAAAAGGAGCTTATTTATGCTGAAACACAAGTACAAAAAGTAAAAAACGGCAAAAAAAAAAAAACAAAAATAAACAGAAAATTCTTGGAAAAAAACCAACAAATTTCAAGAGTAATGAAAAAAAGATTAGATTTAAGTCACTTAGCGTATTTAAAGCGTATTGCTTCAAACATGACATTAATATATGTAGATCTATTTGAACTTTATTTGTTAACAACGTTGTTTTTTGTCTTTCCGATAAACATGTTTGAATTTTGGAATTCTTTTGGAGGTTATGTTTTGTTTATGTTATATTATTATGTATGTATAAGCAAAGTTATATAAAATACACGATTTGGCTCAAATTTTGGGGAAAAAAATTCCAGAATTAATTCTGAAAACGTAAATTCCGTAATTATGAAAAACCAGAATTTTGAAATGCAGCCATAAAAAGCGAAGGAATTGCGGAATTCCGATTTCCAAAATTTTGTCGACCCAGAATTTTGATTCTGGGATTTTGACTTTAGAATTTTAATTTTAGAGTTTTGACCGTTTCCCTGCTAAAGATCTAGGTATTACAACTACACCGGAGAAAAAATGTATTTCTTTTACCCAATTATATACCCTGTAATTATATACCCTGTAATTGGGTAAAAGAAATACATTTTTTCTCCGGTGTAGTTGAAGGAAAAAACCTGCTTATCCGCCATCAGGCCGTTACCAAGATATAAAAGACTTTGTTCGCCTTCGTTTTGCTCATACGTCATTAAGGCATTCCTTTTATTAAATGGAAACCGTTATTCATCCCGCCTATATTGTAGCTCGTCGTCTTTAACCATAACACATCTACTGGATGAATGCCCCTTATATTTCAGAATAATAAAAAGCTCTTGATTTATTAAAAATAACGTCTATTGCAAACATCACTGAATCACTGAATACCTGTTTCGTACAAAGTTAAAAAAATATATTTAAGTTATCCTTCCTTTTTATATTTATTTTTAACATATATTTTTAGTTCATGAAACGTATTGCTTGTAAATAATTCTTAAATGGAAGGATCCATCTTTATTATTTAAATCGTTTATAATAAAACCGTGAGCTGAGAGCCTCTGCAGGTAGTGCTCCATATGTACTTTTAATGTATAATAATAACTGTATTATTATTTTACAAATAATAAATGCATGTTTATTAGGGTGCTTTTTTTAACCATTAATTTTTTTCAGTCCCGTCACGAAATTTCCTTGCAAGTTTTGGTCTCGGACCTTTTTATAGCAAATAAAATTTTCTACAAATTTGTGATATACATTTTTTCTATAGCTGTTCTCATTTATAAGATAAATACAAAAAATGCAAAATTCTTCAAAAAATCGGGTTTCGCGCCCTGTACTACCTCGATGGTGTGAGTTATGACTTTATTGCACTGGGCACTTTTGTAGAGTGAGCAATTCTAAGAAATATTCGTTTAAAGTCAAAGCGATTCCATAAAATACCTCTGACCTATAGGAATTTAGAGATAAAAACTCACGATTGTAGTGTATTTTCTATGAAAATTTTTTACAGGCCTTGGTCCAGTTCCTAATGTCAATATTAATAATAATACCCAACGATTACCCTCCTCCCGCCCAACCGAYGCGAGGGGCGCAATCCGCGAACGAGCGGAATTAGCCGAGTCATAAAAGGCAAGGGAGTTTTAAGCGTTGCGATCTTAAGCTGCTTTGCTACAGAAACAAAAATCTCAACAGCCAAAACTAAGAATTAGATTAAAGTTTATGATTTTTAAATGTTACTTGTTAAGAGTAGATAAAATAATTTTTTTAATGGTAAAGAGTGAATCTGTTATATCAAATGTGCTGGAATGAGAATTGAAATCGTGACATATACGGTGGAATAGTTCGTTTAACTCGAAATTTGTTCTAGAAAATTTTAAAAGTAAAGGTCTAAACTGCCTGGTAGAGCGAGCCGGAATGTTAAAATT
>NW_017537278.1:99891-101055 GCF_001853355.1 Bactrocera latifrons | reverse complement strand
CATAATTGTATGATTGTTCTAATATATTTAACTGATATAAGACGTCTGCTTCGGAAATGGTAGGTACGGAAATAACTTCTAAAGAATTCAGCGAACATATTAGAAATGGTGTGATTGTCACTGGACATACTAGACTTATATTTCATAGCGGACGGAAAATTAGAAATCCTGCGTTTGGAGTTGACGATAGAACAATTTTGGATTACGTATAATATTACTTTTTACTTTATTTATATTTATTATAACATATTTTGTTAAGTTTAGTAAATTGTCGACGCAATTTAGAATATTTTAAATAGTCAGCAACTAAACCAGTTTTTTTTTTAAGTTTAAAAGCACGAGATTTTCTATTTTTTTATTTACATAATTCTTTCGAAAACCACAAATTAGAACTCATTTTATGAGTAACAACACACTTCGGAACATATTTTTCAAACAAGTTTAAAATAGTTTCATTAAAGTGGGAAGCACTAAATTCAGTGCTGCCACTGTAATCTGGCCAAGTAACTTTAGAAAGTTCGTAATTAATTTTCTTAAAATTAGCTTTCGCAAAGTTGAACCGAAAACAAAGGTCTTGTGGAAATAATAGGAATGCTGTAGTCATCAATAGATTTCCATGATACGCACGGTAAATTGAAATCCCCGAAAACAATCATGGAATCAGTATTATTACCCATTGAGAAACATTATTTATTAATGAAGCATGCTGCATATATACAGATATGTCCGAGCGAGGGGTATGTAAGATAAAGTTAAGTAGATATAGCCACTATTAGCGCAAATACGAATGCTCTTAAATTCTATGAAGTGTGCATGCGAAACATCGACTTCTTCAGATGGAATTGATGAATGAACAGCAAAAGTTGCTGCGTTAGCAACTGTGCCGGTGGAGCAAAACTTTTTACGTTTCCTAWAACGGAACTTGCTAGAAATAATTGGGTAAAGGCCTGCAATCTTCAGTTACCACAGAAAAAAAAAAATCATATATATCTGAAAGACATTTTCACACTAAAGATATCTCGTCAAGACGCATTTTAAATGAAGCTCTTCCTGTGCTCAATTTAAAATTTGAAGCTGACGAAACTAGTCAGCAATCGCCACAGTGGGATATGCCGCCGGTTGTACAAACATATAATGTTTTAAAAACCGAATATACACCACCTA
>NW_017537278.1:60881-96924 GCF_001853355.1 Bactrocera latifrons | reverse complement strand
CAATCATACATATATTATGTCGTTTGCACATTTGTCTGTATGTTTGCGAAAGCAAATGTTCTACAAAAGCATATTTCTATACTCAAACAAAATTATTTGAACCATCGTATATTTCTATCATGCATAACCAAACCATAAKTGGGASAACGCAATACAAGTGTCAATAGTGATGTTGGTGGTAAGCGCTCGAAAAGTCAAGATGAGTACACGGGTTCGAATCTCAACAGAATTTATTTTTAATTTTCGGCTTTTATTCTTCCATGAGAATAAAATGAAAAATTTTTTCATTCTTTTGTCATTTTTGTTGATTTTCTAAGCAGTTTTTTGCCATCGTGATGAGAAATAGTTATGGGCAGCGACGCTTGTGCGGGAAGATGTGTTGATACGTATGTTGTTGCTGTTTTTGCTTCATTCATATTTTAAAACTTTTTGTAGTCACATACATATGCACGTGCACATATGTATGTATGTACATGTGTATATATACATTTGATGTTTTGTGCTTTGCGTTTTTAACGACTAATTTTTTCACAGGCGTATGAATAGTTGTAAGTATCTACATATGTACATATGTATTACGCTTCTATAGCTTGCATGCGTGTGCCATAGAATTAATACGAATGTGGATATTATATAGAGATAATGGAAATATGCATATGTCAAGGTCATTAAGTTTTTTTTAAGAAATGAAAGGAATGAATTTTGTAATATTCAACATAATTATAACTTTTTTTTAAATAATTTAAAAATTAAAAAATAAAATCAAATTATTTTTACTTAATTTTTCACGATTTTGTAAAAATAAAAATAAAAAAATTTGAATAAAATGGTTCATGTTATACAAAATAATCATGCATACGTGACGCAGAGAATGCTTCTTTACTTTGTATATTTWTCTTCAAAGCATTTCTCTTTATTCATTCTCGCATGAATTCAGTCGTTTTACATATATTTTTGCCAGAGAACGTGCTCAATTCTGCTAAATAGCAGCGAGAATGGTGAATTCCCTATCACAATCTTATAAGTTCTGTTAGCCGTCCAATCGAACATCATACAGATTTCGATTTGCACCTTCTCTATACTTTACGTTCTCTGCTCAATTCTGCTAAATAGCAGCGAGAATGGTGAATTCCCTATCACAATCTTATAAGTTCTGTTAGCCGTCCAATCGAACATCATACAGATTTCGATTTGCACCTTCTCTATACTTTACCAGAGAACGTAAACGTATACTTTTCTTACGTTTCTCTGTATCGTATTTGAAATTAAATTTTTGGATGTCTGAATCTTCCGATTTTAGTTTCGACGAGATATAACTCTCGATGTCATCGACGGTGGTATCCGCAGCAAGTCTTGAGATAAATATTGCTTTTTTCCGCAGTATTACAATTAAATTTTTTTTACCTGACCTACAGTTATTTGGAAGCGGATAGTGAGAAGGTTTTCGCTTACCATGCTCAGTAATAGCTTTCTCTGTAGCAGACGAGACATTCTCTCCTTGTGGACAAGGGGAAGAAAGATCGATGAGGTCAATACTGGGTGGAGGCATTCTTTTTAAGGAAGAAGCAGTGGTCTCTTCATCAGACTTACGTTTACGTTTATTGGAAGGTTTTAGATTCTCTTCCTGGTCATTCAGGCATTTAAATGATTGAAACAACGTTTCATAATGCCTGCATTTATTTGTAACTTTTTAGGGTATTTCCAAGAAAATTTCGTGACGGGACTGTAAAAAAYTAATAGTTAAAAAAAACGAGAGGGAGGCAACAAATCGACGAGAGATGCAGAGATACGAGAAAACGCGGGCACATCTAAGCAGACGCATCACGACCCCCGAGTCACCAACTTCGAAATGGCGTGCGACAAGCCCTGTGGAGCCGCGAGTAACAGTACGATCACGACACGAAAATGACGGCCAGCCAGAAATATTAGTACTAAACGACAAACAGAAGCCTTTATAATAAAAACAGCAGAAGAAAATATCTACGCCGAAGTCCTCAAGAATATCCGTAGCAATGTAGATCTTAAAGAAGTAGAGGTAAAGATCAAAGGGATCCGCAAAACAAGAGGCGGGCCCTATTACTAGAGCTAGAGAAGTGACAGTCTACAAAGGCTAGCTTCTGTGAGACACGTAAGTCCTCTCTTAAAGAGACTGCAACTGTGGCCGAACTTAAAACTAAGGCTAATATAGAAATCAGAGACCTCGACTCGCTGCCAACAAAAGAGGAAGTGGCAAGTGCTACCAAAGAAGGACTACAGGACCCCCCGCAGGCTTGACGATTAACATAACTGCTCCTAACATTAGAGAGTGGGTAAGGGAATATGTAACGCTGGGCCGGGATAGAGCTGATACACTGATGCTTCGGACTAGGGCATTTAACATTTGACTGCAAAGAGCCCGATAGAAAAGGACAAAATGCTTGCGTAAAATGCGGCGAACCAGGTCATAAATTGGAAGAATTCGAGAAGTCTCCTTCATGCCAAACACGAAAAAATTTACTATATCCCGGGCTCCACAAAATGCACGGTATATAGGAATTATCAACGATAAGCGAGCAATACAAAAAGAAAGAGAGAAGCACCTGGTTAGAAGATAGCAGCTCAACCGCCGCACAGAAAAAATACTGGAATACGAAAGTGGAACATTGCGAAACTAGATATTTCAAAATTAATCTCCGCAATAGACGACCAAAACTCATCTCGTAACTCCCCCATAATTGCAAAAAAAACTGTCGAGCACACAATGAGTAATATAACAAGAGCCTGTCAAAAAGCWATGCCCAAGGCCTCCCACAGCAAACATAAAGCAGCAGTTTACTGTTGGACAGAAATTATCGCCCAATTCAGACGGACATGCCTACATCTACACGAGATCCAGGCGCAGAGGAGCCGCAATTCAAGAAGTCGATCAATTCAATGCAGCAAAAAAGGAGTTGAAGCACGTCATCGACGACAGCAAAAAGAAAAAATGGGAGGAACTACGGGAGGGTAACAACAGAAACCCCTGGGGACTCGGGTATAAAATAGTGATGGAGAAACTCCAGCTCGAGCAAAGCAAATTGACTTAACCACTGCCGACTTGGATCACGCCGTGAATGCACTATTCCCCCTACACGAAATAAGGGCTAGTGACCCAGAGTACATTTTAAAATCTGTGCAAATCCCTCAGTTTACCGGACGGAATCCCATCAGAAATCATCAAAATAATCGCTACAGAGCGCCCAGCAATACTATTGAGCATGTACAACGAATGCCTTGAAGCCGGAATATTCCGTGAGCCCTGAAAAGAGCAACGGCTGGTGCTAATCAGTAAGTGAAAGGAGACACAGCGGAAAAGCTATACGAAAGCCTGCTTAAACCCAGACTCGAAGCGGCTATCAACGAAGTTGGAAGACTGTCCCCTAGTCAATATGGCTTTAGTCCCGTCAGATCAACTATATGAGCTATAAAATGCGTTATTGAAAGCCTAAGAAGCCACACAGCGTAGATGCCTTCACAGCCTTCAACAGCGTTAAATTGGTAGATATGATCGACGCCCTTGAGAAAAGCCTTAAGTTACCCGACTACCTCAGGGTTGTGGTGCGGGGCTTAGCAACAGGAAACTGCTGTACGAAACTACAGAGGGATCACGACAGATAGCGGTCATGTAAGGAGCAGCACGAGGATCCATCCTCGGCTCAGACTTATGGAACATTAGTTATGACGCTATAATAAAACTAAAAATGCCAGATTAATCGTATTTAATTGGCTACGCGGACGACATTGTAGGCGTAATCACAGCAAAAGATACAGAAGAAGCGCGAAGAAAGCTGAATCAGGCCATGATACGGACGCATGCAGGGCTCGACTCACACAGCCTCTAGCTCGCTACATAGAAAACTAAGCTAGTACTAATAACAGACAAGAACATACCCCTCGAGATAATCATGCACACGACTACGAATATTCTTAGGACAAAAGAAGCAGTAAACTACTTTGGCGTAAGACTGCACCACAGACTAACCTTCTGAGTACAAAGCTAGCACGCCGCAGGAAAGATCACCTCTCAACTGAGGCGACTAATGGACAACATAATAAGCCCCAGCCAAGAAAAGAGAAAGCTCCTAATGTCGAAAGCATTCAGCGTTTTATTATACGGAGATGAGATATGGGCAAATGTACTTAAAAAGGAAAACCGGCATAAGATAGTGGCCAGAGTGCACCCTCCTGTAGCCCTCAGACTTGCATCAGCCTACCGAACAGTGTSTGGCGATGCAATATTAGTTATAAGCGGAAATGCCCCAATTGAACTTCTAGCATACGAAAGGAAAAAAGCTGTGGGAGGTAAAGACGTCATCCGCTAATAACAAGAGCGCAATAGAACAAATAATGAAAGAAACCATAATAACATGGCAACAAACATGGGACCCCCCAAAGTCGCGGCAGTTGGACGGCCAGGCTTATAAAAGATCTAAACTCATGGACAAGCCGAAAATTCCGAGAGGTAGATTTTTACACAATCCAGCTGTTATCCGGTCACGGCTACTTCAAAAAGTACCTCCACAGAATTGGAAAAGTCGAAGAACTGTCATGCCTATACAACGACGCAACAGGAGACGACGCTGGACATACATTCTTTGAAGGTATGCGCTGGCAAGGAAAATGCACCGCCGTAGAGGACCTGGTTGATCCAATAAACGCGAACAATATAGTCAGCGTCATGTTGGAGAGTGAAGCAAACTGGAGGAATAACAATCTTGCTTTGCAGCAAAATCGGGACCTGGACGCAGGTGCGCAGATGTAAATCTCTCAATGAGAAAATTGGAACGCTACCCTGAAATAATGCGAAGTAATGCCAATACGGACCCAGGATGAGTGACCTACAAGTGGCACATACAGCTGCTGTAATGAAAGCATCGATGATGCGGATGCATTTTCCACCCCGTCGCCCTCAAAACAAAAAAAAAATTAATAAAAATTTGCGTTAAATATTTTAAATCGACAAGAGCTATGTTATGTCACTTTTTTAGGCTTTTTGTACAACAATGGTTGTAGTTTTTGTGAGCGACGTACTCACATCTGTGCGCATGTGGGTATGTAGATTTGTGTATACATTATTTGCCCTACAATGTTATTTACACATAAAGTTTATTGATCGAGTGTTCACAAGTTTGTATCTAGTTCTTTGCCGATGTTAACTTGTTCCTTACCACTGTCCTATTTATAGGACACCATAGTATTTTTTTTTTTTTTTTCAAAACAGACCGTTTATTTTAATTATAATATTTATGTAGAAATTTATATTCATGTACTATTTTCATATTATAATATTATTTTATCGCTATTAAAAGTTTTAACATTATTTTAATATGAATTTTTTAAACTGGTAAATTTTGTAAGGTCAAGAAGACCAATCTTTTTTTAATTATGTATAACATCAAAGCAACTTACTCTAAGGTTTATAAATATTATTCTAAGACCTTTACCAAGAAAGCAAGAAAACAAGCTTTATAAATATGACACTGGGGACCTCCCTTTACTATTTGCCGCGAAATCAAGTCCGAACCTGTACCTCAAGTGTTAATTGATTTGTGTCTCACGTCTAGTATTTACATTATTCGACAAGTTTATGGCGAGCACACTACATCTCGTGATATGATTGGTATTTTTATTTCATACATGAGTTAAAAAATTGTGAATAATATTGGTGGTTTAATAGTAAAGTGGTTGGAGAGGGCAAGTAAAATTATTATGATTTTTGTTCTTTGATGAAATAGTAAAAGTACCTATACCCTCTTCTGTTTGATAAACGTGTGCCTATACGAGTATATGTTTTTATTGCTTATAGATTATGGACCCAGTGAAAGAAAAGTATAATAGGCCTTGAAGGTGTCCGAAATTGCAGATCATCTAAAAGATTTCGAAGATTCAAGTGATGAGGACTTGAATAATATTGATGTTGTCATATTACCTCTAGACGAAGTGGATAAAATGACATATAGAAGATGGTTCTGATGACGATATGGGATTTTTACCTGTGTCTGATGATGTAGCTGGTCAAATGAAGTTTTCATGTACTACATCTCGGTCAAGTAAAACAGTCGCTTGGCGTAAGTGTGATCCAGTTTATTCTGGTAATCAACCGGGATCTAATACGGCTAATCAATATTTGGAAAACATGATAACGGAGTTGGAAGGGAAATCGACGGTAGAAATATTTGAAAACTTGTTATGTGACGAGATTTTAGAATATATTGTTCAAGAAACAGAAGCTTATGCCAAACATTATAAAAATGACTTGAACTTTAGTCTCACCGTGAATGAGTTAAAAGTCATCATAGCAATTTTGTTTTTTTTTTCTTTCTGTTTTCCAAAGTTTGGAATTTTTGAATCCAATTTAGCGGTTGATGAAATGATCGTCAAATACTTTGGTCATAACGGAATCAAACAGTTTATAAAAGGACAACCAGTAAGGTTTGGATACCAACTTTGAGCACTGTGTGGAGTCAGCGGATTCTGTTATAATTTTTCGTTATATACAGGCAAAGAAACTCAAACCGCAGATATTACTGGCGATGACTTGGGTTCATGAGTGGTAAAAAAGTTGCTTGAAGTGTGTACCGATCCCTGCGAACATGTAGTCTACTTTGATAATTTTTCATGGGCGGAGTGGATAAAGATAATCATTGCTAAATATCCAATCCGTTTTAGAGGCAAGAAATGGTACTGGCCTCTAGTAATTCGTTTTCTAGACAAGTTTCTAGTAAATTCCTGGATTATTTACAACGAGGTCAATAAAGATGAGACCATCACTCTGCTAGATTTTAGACGAATGGTTTGTTTTTCATGGATGAAAAAAACAGAAGGTATGACAAGTAAACCTACTCCAGGCTCTTCCGAAGTTTTGTTGCGTCCAGTCAGATTTGACAATTTAGGTCACTGCATGATGAAGAGGGACAAACAGAGGCGTCGCCAAGGACTAGGTTGTAAGAAAAAACCTCTTACATTTTGTGCCAAATCCGATAAAACACTTTGATAATTTTCAAATAAAGTTGATTTTGTTATAAGTTTTATCCTCAATTTTTTTCTGAGCATATATCCCCAGGGTCCTATTTATATGACGGGCTGATTCAGCAGTGAAGGTATTTTTTTACATTTTTTATCTCAATGACTTCGATGTTTGGAAAGTAATGGGTTAAATAAAATGTTGTATTGTACTAAGAGTACTGTTATTAGCACGGATAATACTTCCATTTCTTATAACTAGCGTGCCATTGCATTTAATTATTTCGCTGAGTTCATTGCGGTAGCGGGACGGAAATGTCTTCTGTCTTAGGCACTGAAACGCAAAACAATTAAGGAAATCTGGACATGTGCGTAATGATAATGCGGTAGAAATCAATAAGTAGGTCCGGAAAAATAATCAGATTAAGGTTTGTGTTGCAACAATTCGCAACGTCAAATTCATGAAAATGGCTTGCATATACGTTCCAAGGTTTGAGTCAATGGGGTCTTACTGTTGAACTTTCAACAGAAATAAAGACACCAAGCATACCGCAAAAGTTATGAAAAGTTTGTTCCAATATTAACAAATTAAAGTTCTCGACTGACGCTGGAGTTACCGAACCTCAACCCAATAGAAAACTCAAAAAGATTCTTGGCAAGTAAACCTTAACGAACTTTGGCAATATGGCACTGCACACTGTAAAAAAATCACAATAGAAGCCTGTCAGAAACTAATTAGCAGTACGAGGTGTGTTCAAAAAGTATCGCGAATTTTGTGTTTTTTCAAAAATTATTCATTTATTCATGAATATCTATTTTGTCCCCTTCAAAGTAATCCCCATGAGATATTGTACACTTGTGCCAACGGTTTTTCCAATCTTCGAAGCACTTCAAAAAGTCATCTTCTTCAGCTCCTCCTTCGATGCCATCTTTATCTCGTCAAGAGAGTGTAACGTCGTCCTTTCATGGGCCTCTTAGGGAACAAGAAAAAGTCACAGGGGGCCAGATCTGAAGAATACGGTGGCTGCGGCATCATTAGTGTGTTGTTTTTGGCCAAAAAGTCGCGCACAAGCAACGATGTGTGATCAGGGGCGTTATCGTGATGTAAAAGCCAATTTTTGTCACATCTTCTCGGCCTTCTGAGAACATTTTGTACCACCGATAAACGTTGATTCGGTCCAAGGTAGTTTCTTCGTATGCCACAGTCAACATTAGGAATGCATCCGCGCACTTAATTTCGTTTTTCACACAAAATTAGATACCGGTTCTGTGATCCATTTTTTTGAATAAGTAAAAATCGAAGACGATCCAAAACACGTGCAAGCAAAGCAGCTGTCAACAATTAAATGAGCATTCAAAATGGCCGAGCTTGTCGGCATAAGGGAGATATATGAGTACCAACATAACGCCACAAAAAATTCGAAATTCGAATATACGTAACCCGCGAAAATTCAAAATTTGCGATACTTTTTGAACACACCTCGTATACCTACCAGAATAAGAGGTGTTCTGTAAGCAAGCGGTGACTATGCGAAATATTGAGGTCAAACTCCAATTAATGATCGAATGCTATTATCTTTGTTTTTATTTACTGTTTGTTTGTTCTACTTTTTGAATGAAATACGCTTTGGTCTTTGAAAATTTTTACCTCCCCTTTGGTAATAAAACTTACATATTTCGATTTAATTTTGGTTTTACTTTGTCTTTTATTTTTGAATGGTTAACACGTCGCAAACATTCAATCAATTATTTGAGAAGATGTATGTATGTATGCCCATATAGGAAATTATTACTGATAAATGATAATATATTAATTTGATTTGAATATTACATACAGTGGACCAATAAAGTTTATATACACCTAGTTCTATTAAATTATGGCACGTTTATTTGTTATAAAATGAATAAATTTTGTGGTTTTTTCCTATCGATTTCAGAAGATGTATATTTAGGATTAAACTTAGCATATAAAAATATTTTTTTACACAAGTAAAAAAAATTAAAGCTAAAGCTTAAAATGGTCATAATTTATATCAAAACAGTTTACGTATACTATTAAAGTGGAGGTTTCATGGCGCTCAGCGCGTGTAACACCATATTTTCCCAATCCAATGAGATGTAAATCATGCCAACTCTTAGGGCATACCATTAAAAGGTGTAACAACAAATCTGCGTGTGAAACTTGTAATTTCCCCCCTCACGGCTCAGTACAACGTTCGCGCACCTTATGCGCTAACTGCGCTGGTGAGCACCCATCATATTCAAATRCTTGCCCTAGGTACATCCAAACTAAAGAGATTCTAAAAATTAAAACTGTCAACAAATTTGCGATGCGTGAGGCTATAAAACTACATAAAGCACAAGTGCCCAGCCTTCCAAACACTACTTTTGCAGAAAAAGTAAAACAAAACGAATCAAAGAATTACAACAACTCAAAACTTCCTACAGCATATTCCATTCATATGCCTTCCGAATCCAATAAAACTCTTTCCGAAGTCTCTCACAATGAGAATGTAGAGAGCACTAACACTGCTCAAACATATCCTACTCCAAACGCCAACAACGGCTTAAACACTTCAGCAACCTCTTCTTATGCTCTAAAACTAAATTATATCCCAGTAAAAAGTAACACAATAAATCCAGTAAACTCTCAATCTCTCCCATTGTTTCTCTCAACTCTTCCTCCCAGAGCACTCTTAACAGCTTTGCTAATAATTCCACACCACAAGCTACTAAATCCACTCATTCATTTATCAGCGAACTGCAATCTCACCACACTTCAAATACTTTTATCAACAACTCACAAACCAACTCATTAATTACTCAACAACACAGTCCCCCAGACCATATACTTCAATGGAACATAAAGGGCTTCTACAACAACTACACTGAACTTGAAATTCTCATTAAAGATATCTCACCACACTTCAGTGACTTACAAGAAACCCATCTTGCTGTAAATAAAAACGCTTTTGTACCAAATAAGTATGTCAGCTATTTCTTAMATTTACCTCAGAATTTAACAAACAAACAAGGTATTGCTGTTTTAGTAAGAAAAGACATTCCACATAAATTACTCGAAATCTATTCAAATATAGCTTCTTTAGCCATTCAGATATCCATAGAATTTATTTACCATTATTTGCTTGTATATTCCCCCACAAACAAAAATTTCACGCTTACTGAGCTTCAGCAAATTCTCTCCTCAGTACCCAAGCCCGTAATCCTGGTTGGAGATATGAATTCGTGGTCCCTATTAAGGGGCTCCCCCCGAACGAACCAAAGAAAATTAATTCTTGAAAACTTAGTTCTTACAGAGAATCTTACAGTATTGAACGATGGTGCCCCTCCAAAAGCTCCAAAAGCTCCAAAAGTGAATAGCCGAACTCTTGATAGTTTGTGTGGTAGTGACCACTACCCAATAATAACTGAATTGCAACGTCATCCTTTGCAAAGGCTTTTCCTAAACCAAAGTTCCTGACAGGTAAAACAGCCTGGTCTAAGTACATACAAAAGGCCATTCTGTTCTGCGATCAAACCCCTGTATCTCAAAATGTCAATAAAGAGGCGGCTAATATCACCAAAACATTAAGGTCTGCAGCGCACTTTTCAATTTCGCAAACTATTTTTAAACGCCATAAAAAAGTAGTTCCTTACTGGTCAAAGGCGTTGGAGAGCTTAAGAAATTTAAAACAGCATAACTGGAGACAATACAAGCGTTCCAGAACAGAAGCCAACCTGATTTTATACAAGAAAGCAAATGCTATTTTTCGTAATTAAAGTAAAGAAGCAAAACGAATGTGCTTCGAAAAACTTATCAACCACAGAAATTAATTCCAGTTTTAATCCTAAAAAGATTTGTTCGGACATTAAAATGCTAACTGGCTCAACTTGCCAAGTCAATATAAATTTTGTTAATAACCCAACTGGTCCAATATTCGATCCCAAGGCGATAGCTGAACAGTTTGCCTCCACTTGGTCTACGTATTCTAGCGACGGGAACTTTAGTTCCGCTTTTATAGATAAAAAATATGAAACTCTGAATCAGAGATCACTTATCTAGAATTCGAAAGTACAATATCTAATCTGTCAGGTAAAACTCCTGGCGGAGAGAGAATTTCATACGATATGATAAAAAACTTGCCTCCACCTCTTAAATTACGATTAATCAATCTGTACAATCAAATTTTAACGGACAGAATTTATCCACAAAACTGGAAAATTGCAACAATTGTTCCCATACCAAAGCCTACTTACCCGTCCTCAGACGTTCTAAATTATAGACCTATTTCGCTTATATCTTGCATGAGTAAGTTAATAGAAAAAGTCGTTTCAAAACGCATTATTTGCTAAACACAGTTTAATCAGTCCAAATCAGTTCACTTTCAAAGAGGGGCAAGGAACTTCCGACACGTTCCTTCTTTTTGAAAGTTTCTTCTCATATGATTTGTCAAAAAATAAAATATACCATTTTATCAAGTCTTTCCTCACTAACCGTAAATTCAAAATAATATTAAATAATGTTTTTTCCAGTTTACATAACCAACAAAATGGTATCGCACAAGGATCCCCCCTTTCCGTAATGCTATTTGCTATCGCTTTTAATGAATTATACAACGCAATCCTAGCAGCCTCAGAGCCTAACGACAAGACGATAATCTGCACAGGTAGTATGTCAACTATTGCTAGTATCATGAATATTACTAAAAAGGGACCCCTAATCGCTGTAATATGCACCAAACTTATACAAGAAGCCAAAGAAATCAAAATTATGTGGATTCCTGGTCACGCGGGAATTATTGGCAACGAATTAGCGGATCTGAAAGCAAAATCCGTAGCAATGGAGCCATTATTTACTTTCAATTATATGGTGAGGAAGGATATCTTCCTACTCTTCAATAACTTCCTTAAAGAACAGAAAACAAATTCTTGGAACAGTGTGCAAAACTATTACTCGAACTGCCGAGCAAATGACATTATTGCTTTTACTCGACTTCGAATTGGGCATACCATGGCCACCCACTCGCACCTTACAGTTAAACATCTTCTCGATGAATGCACTAGGTTTAGTGCAACTAGAAACACACTATTTGATGACCAACCCATTTCAAATACGCTCAAGGCTTTTTCTGAAGAAAACATCCACAAGGTAGCCGAATTTTTGTACAAAGCTGGTCTTAGAAAGTTAATTTAATTCCCTAATTGTAAGTTATCTTAGATCCAAATAACTTCTTTTACTAACATCAATTATTTTAATAATTGTACTGACAGTAATATTGATCTCATATTAACCTTTTACTGGCTAATATATTAATATTCTAAGACAATATAGTTCTACTCGTATTAGAGCAGTAAGTCGTAAGCCCTGGCAGCTAGTGCTTCTTACTCCGGAAGATAATAATTGTATTATTATGGTACCTATCACCAAAAACTAAACGAGATAGACATAGGGTTATATATTTATATATAAATGATGTACGTAGGTTTCTTGTACAAAAAAAATTTACTTCCCATATACCAAAATTTTAAATTCCCTTTCTTATTCTCCAGTGTTCAAATCAACTTATAAAGTGCCATAACTAAGCACTAAATTGACACATGTGCGCAAAAACTATTCAAGCCCCAAGGTACCGAATATTTAGACTTCGGTACTTATAGTTTACTTTTGATTGCAAATTTCGGTCCATGTATGATATATTTAGCTGAAATGAAGTGATACAATTTTTTTATAATGGTATATCTGTATGTCAAAAATGGTTTGAATAGCACCAATAATCCCCTTAGCCCACATATACTAAATATTATATAAAGGTTTTCGAACTTCGGTTTGATTTTGTATCGCCAATATCGGCCAATATGTGAGTTATTATGAAAATATAAGTGCGTGTTTTTAAACTTAAAATAGATAAATTTGAGCGAAAACTTGGCCTAACTACTATATAACTACTATCAGGATTTTCGAACAATCTGCTGACTTTACACTATATGATTGGTTTTTCACCTTTTCCTTACTTGTTAAAATTAATTTAGGAAAATTGGTAAAAATTGTTTACTTGAATAAAAAAATTTTTGTGTTGTTTTGTACTAAAGATACTTTATAAAACGAAAATTAAAGTAAAACATTGCCTTTGATTGCTTGCAATGCCATTGACATTGCTTGAGATTTTGTTAGGAAAGAAAAACGGCAGTTTTTTCAATTCATAAAATTTTGTTGAAATTGAAACAATAAGTAAATTGAGGTAAAATATTAGTTTTTTCTTTTATTCTTAAAAAAAAACTACTTAAATTAAATACTTTACGGTATTCAGTTCTTATTTATATATTTAAAAGAGAAAAAATTTGAAATGTAATATTTGAGTTTTTCATACTAATATTTAATTTCAATATAATTAAATAATTATTCGTTACTTTCGTCGTTTTCGATAACCGTTATTATCGAATTTTCTTCATTTTTTGATGAGAATGCAAAATCTAAAACTTTTTGTTGACCCATTTTGTCAAACAAATTTTTTTTTCTTTACACCGTTCTTATAAATTTTTACCAGTCACGTAGGAGATGGGATCCGGGTAATTGTCTGCCTGTCCGTCCGTCCGTGCAAGCTTTAACTTAAGTAAGAATTGAGATATCCTGATAAAGCTTGGTATGTGGACTCATTTATACAAAAAAACTACGACTTCGTAGATAAGCGTAATTGGACCACTGCCACGTCGTAATAATGGCCGGCATGTACACAAAACAACGCAGCTGCCCATTTTGTATGTACACAATTTCGTTGTTACCATACTAATAACTTTTACTTGCATGCAATTTTAATATTTTGTTTAAGGTGAAGTTTTTTAATGAGGGAGCCTGATTTAGAAGCTGTAAAAAATCGATTTTTTTTTGTGCTTAAATCTCTTTAAAAATAATCTAAGAATACGCCCTCGAAGTTTTATATAAGAATTTGAAATATTTTCGAAGCTAAAATGAAAATAGTGACCGAGCGTCTAGCGGACACATGAGCGATTGGGCAGAAAGCGAAAACTGTGACGCGCGATTTCCCGGATTTCCATTTTTATGATGATTTCAAATTGGCGGGCAAGATAGGAAAAAAAGTAAACACCCTGTCGAAATGAATCAAAATGCGTTGTATTGGAATTAAATTCTCTTCTAGGTAAAAATAAAATTCCGTAAGAAAGTTACCATTAATCCGGTTTTTAAACGATTTATAGTAAATTTTTTTTAAATGCATTTTTTTTTCATCTGCGAAAAATTGTTGAATTTTTCACTTTTTGCTGAATTTTCTTGGTTCCCCTAGGAATTACACTATTGAAAATTAAAAATTTCTTTTGCTTTTTTGTTTCAAATGAAAATTGCGACCTGCATCTTGTCCGCCACATAGAAATTGCACACTCGAGGCGCATCCGTAAATTTCTTCAAACACGAAGACTGTCTAATATATACTAATAAAAAAATTTGAGAAGACTCTTCAAATATATAAGAATAAATCTTAAAAGTTTCATTTCAATCAGACATGCTTTTCCTTTCCAAAAAATTCTTGAAAATATAGATTTTTTGAGACCTCTAAATGAGGCTCTTAAAAAAAAATTCGTAAAAGTTAAATTTGTTTGTTTTAAACTATCAATTGTTATTACAAAAGACACATTCTGTCAAATAAGTACTGGAAATTCTCATTTTAAATTTTCCCGCTGAGAATATTTAAAATTTTTTTCTTTCCCAGGTTAACACAACTCTCAGCCACTATTTTGTCAATTTTTTTGCTGTGTCATTTGGTTTGTTTACGGCGTCATTAGGAACATGTCATGAATAAAAATATTGAAGAAAAAGTTTCAAAGGAAATTTCTTGTACCAAAACGTTGGAAATGTTGAAAAARACATTTCTTGCCGAAAACTCAAGTTTACGATTGGTATAAAGCGTTCAAATAGGGGCGAGAAGAAGTTTACGATTTTCCACGTTCAGGACGGACTTCGGCCTCTTCAACTGAAGAAAACGTTGAAAAAATATAGGAGGTGGTGTTCGAAAATCGTCGCTATAGTTTGAGAGAGATAGCCCAAATAATGGATATGTCTCATGARACCGCTCGTCATATTTTGGTTGATGTTTTGGATAAGGCACCAGTGCACAAAGCGATCATTGTGAACGAGTTTTTGAACAAAATTCCAGCAAATATCGTCGAACAACCACTTCTCTCGAGATATGGCTCCGTGTGACTTTTTCCTGTTTCCAAAACTCATACTACCACTTCGTGGAACCCGTTTTGAGGGCATAGAAGACATCAAAACTAATTCGCAACGAGAACCGAAGGCCATTCCAAAATATAATATAGCTTTAAAAAGTGTTTTAATGATTGAATTGTTCGTTGGAAGAAGTTTATTGCCTCAGAAGGGACCTATTTTGAAGGCGCTATAATAAACTTAGATGATTGATAAGTTGTTTGTTTTATTTAAAATTTCCAGGTACTTATTTCACATAATATAAGAGAGTTATTTTGTTCTTTTTCAACAGGTTTGTTCTTCTCTTCTTAACACCGCTTACGCGATTACAGCCGAGTTAGCAACAGCACGAAAGTCGTTTCTTCTTTTCGCTACGAAGCGCCAATTGGATTTTCAAAGCGAAGAAAGGTCCTTCTCCACCTGGTCCTTCCAACGGAGTGCAGGTCTTCCTCTTCCTCTGCTTCCCCGGCGGGTACAAAGTCAATTACTTTCAGAGATGGAGTGTTTTTGTCCATTCGGACAACATGACCTAGCCAGCGTAGCCGCTGTCTTTTAATTCGCTGAACTATGTCAACCTACCTATTTTCGATATCTGTGATTTCTGCGATTGCTATTTTTAAATCACTGTGATTTTATATTGCTATTACGATCGCAACTAAGTTGACGTTCAAACGGAGAGCTTTTATTGTTGTTGTAGCGGTAGTTTCTGCCGACTTGACAGAGTTTGGCCGCATAAAAGTCCGGGTCCGTTCCAGTTACGTAGACCCGACTGTCGTGGGAACGACGGAAACCTTTTGTCGTTATTGGCGGCAAATTCTCTTTTGGGTCCTGTAACTCGAGTCAAGTTTTTCCGCCTTTCTTTTCACTACATTTTCGCAAATGTTTGAGCGGTTCGGCTACCTGACACTTAGAGCGTATTGCATAGTTCATTTGTATCTGGGTATGATGGTTTCACACATTTTTTAGAAGGAATTACCATAAGTGTGGTTGATCATTTGTTTGTTTAGAATACCCGCCTTTAATATTTTCAATTAATTACAATTCTTGTTTTAAATTAAATGGTATTCGCTAAAACGAAATAATCTTAATAAAAGAATAAATAAATATAAAACAGTAAGAGTAACTTCATTTTTATTAAAATTCATATAATGTATTAAAAACTCTAATTATGAATATTGCAACCATGAAAAAAGCTTTAATTTGTATTCTAAACTATTTTTTTAAATTCATCATAAAAGCTTTCAAATTTGGTTTAAACAATAAGTAAAATAAAAATTAGATTAAACTAAAATATTCCACAAGCAATTGAAATTCTGGTTGTTTCTAAAAATGACTAAACGTACGACATGTTTTTAACATTAATATTTAAAAATATTAGCATTTTAGCCTTTTCATCGTCTAAACGCGTTCGCCTTTCACTTATTATCATTCTAGCCGTAGAAAATAACCATTCACAAGGCACTGATGATGCTAAGCATCCTAATTTTTCCCGCGCGATTGGTGACAGATATGGGTACTTATAACTGTTTGTTTTCCACCATTGTAACGAATTCTCTGTTCGTCCAATGACTTCGTCTTCCAAATAGCTCTGTATTTCTGTAATTGCTCTCGAAGTACTAGTACCTTTAGGTCTGTTTGTGGCAATATTTGTATCCAAATTCATACTTCATATTGAGAGTTTCGAGACAGAATGTACAGGGGTTGTAAGTTGCTCATTTTGCTGGTTTTGGATTTCTCGACTTACCTCGGCAGTAAAGCGGTTTTTTACAATTTCGGCTACTGTACCCTCAGAAAAGGCAAATGTTTTAAATCTCGGATCCAAAAACGTTGCCATTGTCAGCGTATTGTTCTTCTCCGTGTTTCCCAGTCGTTCGGTTAAATCTCTTAACAACGCAGATATAACCGTTTTTATAAAATCCGGATATATATGATCATTCGATAAATCAGTCAAAACTTGCAAAAGTCCATTTACTATGGGAACCACCATAGAAGCAGTGCAATATTTGTAACCGCTTATTTCAATTGTTGCAGATTCGAATGGCTTTAGGATAGTGACCAGATGTTTCAGGAGTAGCCATTCGTCCGAAGTATTAGTGGCAAGTCTTTTTCAATAAGTGCAATTATACTTTTAACAGCATCTTCGACTCGCACGAAACGCTCAATCATATTAAGAATAGAATTCCATCTGGTTTCCACACTTTGAATAAATTTTATTGGCTGTTCCCTAGCATTGCGTTGAAATGTTAAAAATTTCTCATTTGCAACTACACTTCTCTTAAAGTAGCCAACGATTTGTTTTACTTTTTGCAATGTTATGCACACTTGCTCATTACTTAACACATTTTTTACTATCAGATTGAGCGTATGTGCAAAACATCCAAGATGCCGCCACTTTAAATCGTTCTGAATCGCATTTTTATTAGAGGCATTGTCAGAGACCGCTGGCAAAATTTTACTAGTGATTCCTCATTCCTCAGTAACTCTCATTAATTCAGCTGTCAAATTTTTTGGAGTATGCGATTCAGTCATTGGACAGCATTCCAACTATATAGTGCACATATCAAATTTTCCATTCAGAAAAKGAGCTGTGATGGCAATAAAGCTAACGGTACTGCGCGATGTCCAACAATCTGTTGTTACGCAGAATTTGGAACCTTCACATATTTTTTCTTTCATTTGTTCAAGGCATGTTTCATACAATACCTACTAGGCAACCGATAGTCTGGCCTTAATGCTTTTATAAATTCGCGGAATCCATCATCTTCTACAATGCTAAACGTCTGTAAATCTTTTATAAAAAGCATATAGTGAGTCATCGATTGCCTTTTGTGTATTCGTAGACATTTTTGTTCTGTCAAAACTAGCTGTTAGTTTTTGTTTGTCTTAAACAAGGCGTAGCTAAAAATAAAAGCAATTATTAGTCATTTTTAAACTTACAACGAACTCAGACTTACTTTCAACTCTTCCCTCTGCCACCGCAACAATTTGTCTCGAAGTTCCTGGCTCATTATCAATATCTATTGTAGGTTCCGAGGTAGAGGAGGTTTGAATTACAGTAGTTGTAATATGTTTTGCTTGTTTCTATAAGTAAAGTAAAAGTTAATAACTTTATATTAAAAATGTTAAATTATTACATATATACCTTTTGAGCTGGTAGTTCCACTGTAGGATGTTTATTCTGGACATGTTTTTTTAAATTTGTTAAAGACGTTTTATATGACATTTTTTATTTGCAAATATTGCATTTTGCAAATATTTCATCTATCACTTCAAACATCTGCCATACTTCACTTCTTTTCCTTGATAAATTTCCTGCCATTATTAAAAATTATAAGAACGTTACACTCAAAACTTCAAACCGCTATGACGAAAAATAGCATACACACATATATATATATACAATACCCTGAAGAAAGCTGCTACTTTTCTGCTACTTGCTATTGTGATCGCATGTACTGTACTATTAAAAAAATCACAGTTTCACAAGCTTATTCGGATCTGCTATCACAATCGCAATTCACAGTTTTGAACTGCTATCGCAATTCACAGGTTCGAACTGCTATCGCAAATCACAGTTCCGAATTGCTATCGTAATTCACAGGTTCCAACTGCTGGTGTTAAAATGTGATCGYAGTTGCGATTTGCGATTTTTCAGTCACAGTGAAAAAATCACCGGTAGTGAAATATCGCTCATCACTACTACCTACTCAGTCCGAAGTAGCACCTGTTGGCAAGGTTTATTCTTCGTTGGATTTCCAGGCTGGCATTGTTGGTCGTGTTTACGATGGTTCCAAAGTTATGACTATCAACAATGACGTGAGAGCCAAGTCCGAGTGCGATGACTGACTGATTCACTAACAGATCCATTTGCTTTGCTTCCTTCTCCAGTCCGGAAAAAGCAGAACTAACGGCGCGGGTGTTGAGGCCGATGTATGAATAGTGCTTTAAATAATTTTATATATTAGTGACCTCCTCACTTCTCTTCTCTGCTTTCTACTATCGTCGGCAAATTATAAAATACTTGTAAATTAGCGAGAGCGACAACTGAGAGCCTGCTGTCGTGCAGCTGTCTAAAGTGTCCATAAGAACGTGAGATTTTTAATATTTGAGAGATGTCGATTGAAGTCTGTTACTCTCTATGTGTTCAGCTCATGAGTTGTTTGGAACCAAAATGACTCAAGAGAGCTACGGAATGACGATCGCTGGAGCAGAGTTATTCAATATTATTCTATTTCACTTTTAGTTTATCCCGGTGGTTGGTGCTGCGATCAAATTGAGAAAAATATTTCGTAGTTTGATGTTACTTTTGTGTGATTTTAAGTATTGTGTGAAGAGATTTAAAGTGTGCAGAAAAAACTACACATTTTGCGAATTTAGTGCGGAATGGGAGTGTATTCCCTAATATACAAATTAATTTCTACAACTCATTGATTTCATAACGAATGTTTTATTTTTATTATTGCTTTTTATTCAAAATTATAAAATTTTGAAAATATTAAAAAAAATAGCAAAGAAATAAAGTCACACATTTTTTAGCCAAAATTTGTTACAGTAAATCTTTTTAGTTAATTCATTAAAATTTCATCTTCAATAAGTAACTCATATTCGTTGTGTATTTTTTAACGGTCCGTGATCGTTGATTTAATATGTATATCAGTCGTAAAACAATCGGCGGATAATATAAATTTAAGAAATCAAGTTGCACGAACACGTGAAAATGAAAATTCAGCGCCGTGCTCAGGGTATTCATGCTAATACTATAAGACAACGAGGRGCCATTAAAAAGCGACCAACGCACATAGAGAATATAACCAACGGCAAATGCAGAATAATCGAGCATTGGTACGAGCATCACCTAAACGTCTCACGTTTGAATATGAGCCTGAAATAAACTATTGGTCACATCCATTAATCACGATCGGTAGTATTTACAAAAGTGAATCAGCTGGTTTATGTTTCGCATTTGGGAAATGTCAAATGTACCTTCGAATAAGTTCATTGCTTTGAAATGCCTGATGCTGATCCAACATTTTTACAAATTTATTTTATGGAAATTAATTAGCAACAATCACATACACGCTAAGCTTATAGATGGTGCTTCTGCTATTGAAATTAGTTTTGGTTGTCTTTCGTATTTATTATTATTACATATATACAATAATATTGTTGCCTAATTTGTCCAAATTTTTCCCTATAATTTTATATGCGCTCCATAGTCTCTTTTTTCAATAATTACCTCTAATGTTCTCTGTTAATAACATCATTATCATCGTCATCTTTCAAAATGTGTTTTATTTCATTAGCACTTCGGCTGGCTATGCAGTATATTCCCATAACTACTTTCTTTCAGGATACCTATTCTGTTTTTTGGCATGACCTATTAATTTAGAAAGCGTTTATCGCTAATTTAAGAAATTGTCTCTGTGACGGTTACTTTTCAACCATGGACTCTTACTTTTCATAATTATTAGTCATAAAAACAAGTTTTGAATTTCGCTATTATCTAACTTATTTACTGACATTGAATAAAGATATCGTTTTGATCAAATTGGCCTTTCGGCAGTTATTCTTTCTTCCGCTTTAACATCATTACGAAAGGGTGTATATAAATTCACTTCGCTATGTATAGAGAAAGTTTCATTAGTAATTTCATCCCGTAAACTTTCTATTAGTACTTCTTCTTTACTTTCTGCAAATAATGCTTTTGAAGATCTTAACTTAATTAAAAAGTTTCTACTTCATATTTCTGTTTGTTCTATTTTATTTTATAATTTAGATCTGTACAACTTTTTATTAMAATACTGTCTGTTATTATCCTATTGCCGGTATTTTCTTCGACTGGCGATTTAGGATTTGAAAAACTAAATCATGTAGAAAATGTTTTTTTTTTTTTGTATTATTTGTTTTATAAATCATGATCCAAATTGGAATATCAATTCTAGCTTTGATTTTGTTTAAAAAATTAGTTAATATTCTTGAACACAAAATTAATAAATATTATGGATACATTTAATGATGGTCGAACCATGACTGCTTTTTTCCCTCTTCTTAATTACTAAGCTATTGTTATTCAAACAATTCCTCAATTCCCGCACGTATGTATATAGGATATATTACTTGCAACTAAAATCCTGAAGGTGTTTCCAGTTTTTGTATCCAATTTAACGATAGGACAAATAAGAATTTAACATAAAAATTGGTTTTCTTCAATATTGTTAATTTGTTGTAACTTTTCAATTTTAACCGAGTTGGGTATAAAGTTATTAGTCGACTAAATAAAAATAAGTCGGGTCTTCCTTCCTGACGCTATAACTCCAGAACGCACGAACCGATTTCCACGGTTTTGCATTCGTAGGAAAGGTCTCGGACTCGTGAGGTTTATAGCAAAGAAAATTCAGGAAAAATTTCAACAGAAAAGCGGGAAAATCTTTTTTTACGTACAGCGMYATCTCTGATACATAGCATGTACTACAAACCAATATTTTAAGTAGATGGAGCCGGTGCGTGATACATTGTTTGACAGCTACTCATTGTTCTCTGCTCAGTTAATTTCATGTGACAAACCGGTATTGTGTTCACTGTGAAATTATGAAGAAAAATTAAAAAAAAGTAAGATATTCGTTTCCTAACATTGGAAACCATCAAATCAATCACGTGTAATATGGAAATTTTTATTAAATTTYAACAGCAGGCATTTGTCTAGAAGGTGGTAAGTTGAACTGTGTAAATTATGTGGATCGTGCAACTGAAGTTAAATTCACCACTCTGGCCATAGTCCAAAATGTCTAGAGGACGACGTGCGAACATCGGCCGCCACACAAGATATGCAAGCCACAACAAGTGTATTCAGAGAACTTAAGCGAAGAAAGACAAAATATAATAAGAGAAAATTCTCGATTGAGACAACGCGTGAGGACACGCAGATCATTGGCATCATACAATCGCTTGGCATTCCAATATGATCCCACTGCGAACTACAGCGATCATGAAAATTTAAATACTGGACCAATCATGACTATATGCCGATATTACAATGCGTTAAAGTTCCAAAGAGAAAAGGCTGGTTTGTGCTGCGCAAGTGGAAAAGTCAAAATGGATCCATTACTTACATCACCACAGCCACTGAAACCATTGTTCGATGGAAGTGATCCCGATCCCAGCCATTTTTTTCAACACATCCTTGAATASTGATAATTCGGGTGGTGGAGCACGGTGCTCGCTCGTGGTTGGCCGTGGGGAAACGGTCGGCGCAAGTTATTCCATAAATGTTAAATAAAAAACAAAAGGTTTCTTATAATAGATAGGGCGGTGGCGGCTTCAACATTCTCCCCGCCTTGCAGTATTACTGGAAATGCAGTTTACCATAGATTACTTAAAACTAACTTAACTTACTGGCTCCTGCACTTCCTCTTCCACGTCTTCTTTGCAGATAGGCGAGACGAATCGAGTGAAGTTCGGTCCGGGAAATGCCGCTGAGATGAATTGAATCTCAGTCGGTCATTGCCATGCCGCCAATCCGAAAGGAAGTTACCAGCACCCCGAAGTCGGCGAGACGACTCGAGTCTGGCTCGATCTTGGAAACTAGCTAGTGCATCTTGTGTCGCCGTTAACATTGCAGCAAACGGTTGGCCTAGCAAGTGCTGGTTGTACTTCTGTTGATACGGTTGATGCATTTGTTGTTGGATGATGTGGTGATAATTGTGGGTGATGTCTTTTCGACTGCTGTTGCCGCATAGTCTGTTGATGGGGCGATTGTTGTGTCCGTTGTGTAAATATGAAATTAGTAAAATTTTGACTACAGAAATGGTTTATTGTTTGTTGTTGCGTTATTGTTGAATTTTGTGCCTCACCTTTGCCATTTATTTTCGCTTCTTCGGAGGTAACGGAACCTGTTAAGATCCAACCGAACACTGTAAGTTGTGCAACAAGTGATCAGAAGATTGTTGCTTTTAACCCATTTAGAATGATTTTGGGGTAAAGATCCGCTCCAATCAACAAGTCAACCTTTTGACTCGTATAGAAATTATTATCCGTTAAGGGGATATTAGGTAACCTTTTTAAAATTTCRGAGTTAATTGACYTGGATGGAAGCAGTCCAGTCAATTTTGGCAGTACCAAAGCTTCCGCTTCTAGTCTTAAACTTTTGTTGCGGGGCGAGCCAACTGTAATCGAGCATACCGATTGAACTCGTCCTGATACGGTATTATTCAATCCTGAAACTCGCGTGATGACCGTTTTTCTTGCCAGATGTAAGCGTTTGTGCAGACTATTGCTTACGAAGGTGGCTTCAGATCCCGAATCAATCAGGGCTCTGACAGTGAAGATGCTCTCGTTGTGAAATATTTGAAATATTGGCCTTAGTAGAGCCCACATGAGATTTAGTAGAAATCTCAGTAGTGTGTGTACTGTCGGCTATCTGAGTCATGTGACTCTGATAAACAGTTTAGGCAGACATGAAGTTTTCTGACAGCCTTTAACCGTGCGTTAGGCTGCATCTCAATGAATCTCTGAAAAGTTTTCAAAATGTGTGATTGCGATGAGCACAGTTAATATTGTTTTTCTTAGGGTGAAGGGAATTGATGGGTTTGGATCCAATCCTTGACTGCAAGGTTGGTATCGGACCTTCACCATCARCCGACTCAATATTAGGCTGAGTACTCAACTCGCTTTTGAGGTTTGATACTCTCTTAAGCGTTTTAATCCGTTTGATTAGAAACCTGTCTAACTCAACCCATTTTGGGATCTCTGAATTCGAATCCAGAGATTGTTCCCAAAGCGACAGTGTATAGTCCGGTAGTCGGATAGAACACAAATACGTGAAGAGGGCATCCCAGCTATCTACATTGATGGCATGTATTAATCTCCCGCTGTAAATTTCTGAGTTCGGTCGCAGATTCTGTTGAGATGTGCGGAAGCTTGAACAATAATTTTAGTTGTGTGTTGACAAGCACTCGCTTCTTTTCATATCTACCCAACAAATTATTCCAAGCCAATGCGAATCCGTCATGCGTCAGTAACGCTTTCGAAACAATACCGTTTGCTTCACCTCGCGTTTTTTGATTCAAAAAGAATAACTTTTCTACCGGAGATAGCCTTGGGTTATTTCCATATAAAGCGGCAAATAAATCCCTAAATGAGGGCCATTGTAAAACATCGCCATGAAATATTTCAGTATCACATGGCGGTAAATTGATAGAATACCTCACGGGTTCTACAGTTTGTTGTAACCGTTCAGGTTGAATCACTGTAGAATGTGAAGTAGGGCTTTGGTTGAACGCCGTGAGGTTGTGCATGTGTTCGCCCATCAAGGCCGCGCAACACACATAAGCGTGGTAACAGCTTGAATATTTAAGCTTAATGTCGTCTATTGAGCTTGTCTCGGAAGGATCCACTTTTGGCAAACATAACTTGTATTCTGACTTTACCTCTGCCCACAGATATCTCAGTTCAGCTTGTTGTACTTCAAGAGAGTAGGCACTTTGGTTGTTTGCTGTTGGAGTAAAAGACTCCTCAAACTCCAGTAGAGCGTCTGCAGCTGTGATAATTGCTCTGATGGATTCCATTGTTTTGAAAATTGAACCGGAATTGCAAAAATGTTGCACAAAATCGGATCTAAAACTTGAAATTAAAATTTAAAAATATTTGCAAATGTGTTGCAAAAAATTGAAAACTTACAGAAGCACTCACAGACAAACTAAAAATTAGTAGCGCGTTGTTTCTTAGTGAAGCGTGAATTTTCGAAAAAAAACAAAAAATAATAATAAACTGAGTAAAGTATTTTCTCAAAGTATTTTTTCAAATTTCATTTGTATGTGCTTGCTGTGTAATCATCCCAATGCACTTGCACGCCTAGTCTTCGGATGTGTACACAAACATAATTGATTTGTGACTAATTGCTTTTTTTAAATGCTAATACAAATACAAATAAAATTCGCAAGCACTTATTTGATTTATCAACTAATCACTTTCACTTCGTTCACGGGGTTATTTTCGAATTGAACACTACACTATTCTGTTTGTTGCTTTCCTTCTGGGATGGCTGCTGCACTGCTTGCCTTTGCTGCTCTTCCTTTGTTGCTTGGCCTATGCTGCCTTGCCTTTCCTGCTCGTGTTGCTTGGCTTTGCTGCTCTCCTTATCTGTTTGGCTTTCTTGCCGTCGCTGACTTCACTTTCTTTGTACTTTGTTTTTTTTTTTTTTTTTTTTTTTTTTTTTTTTTTTTTTTTTTTTTTTTTTTTTTTTTTTTTTTTTTTTTTTTTTKTTTGCACTCTCGAAACTGCAGCTGCGTTATTGCTGCTTGCCTTTATTGCTATTCGAGCAATATATGGAAAGGCAGAGTTGAGCGACTAGACTCAAATTAGCCACAAGAAAACACAAACACCGAGAGAGATTGTTGACGCTCCAGACGATTTTGTGCGTCCAAGAAATTTATAATGTTATTCGGATAACAGTGTGTTTTTTTATATGCAAAGTGAAATAATCAGTGCATATGTCAGTTGTATTTATTGTTGTACTGATATGAAGTACAATACTACCTGGAGACTGGTGCGTTGATTTTGTGGGTGGAGTGCCAAAAATAAGTTTTGGTCTCCACTTCACACAGCACAATAGGTTTTGTACACATTAACTTATGCACAAATTAACCAATCTATTGCCTTATAGCTTGCAGAGCACAAATCCAAAATATGTTTGGTTGTAACTAGCGAGTTGCTAAATCGGGCAAATTATGCGCTTTCACTTTAATTAAAATCAACTTGTTACCTGTTATCCGGCTCGAAGGACCAATGATAATTCGGGTGGTGGAGCACGGTGCTCGCTTGTTCCGTAGATGTGGTTGGCCGTGGGGAAACGGTCGGCGCAAGTTATTCCACAAATGTTAAATAAAAAACAAAAGGTTTCTTATAATAAATTGGACAAACACTTACCACGTCTGGATCGGTGAGCGGTCGCAAAAGAAGAGAGCGCCCAACTTTTTTTAGTTATTTTTTACTTGCGCGCGAATTAAACAACATATACAATAACTGCTTTGGCATGACTTTCTTTGGAGCTAATATCATTCGAGAAGGCGGCTTCAGCGACATGGCTATGTTTGGTATTGCGTCGAAAAATGCGAATGACGAAATCAGCAACTTCCAAATGTGCAGATACGTCAGTACTACTATGGCGATTATTGTCATTTCAAATTCATGAAAGATATCCCACAGTTGTACATTTAGCAGTGCATTTGGAAAATGGCAAAGAGTTTACTTTACTGAGGCTAATGCGGCACAACGAGCTGCGAGACCACCATCGACAACATTGACTAGATTCTTTGCAATATGTGAAGCAGATCCTTTCGCAGCGACGCCGATGTACTCTGAGATGCCCAGATATTACACTTGGAATCTATCAACAAAGAAATTCCAACGTCGAAAACAAGGAACCACAGTTCCAGATAGGCAACAAGAAATTATGAATGTTTTTATTTGCGACTGCTGTTGGTAAATGCACGTGGAATAAAATCATTTGCGCATTTGGAAACTGTGAATGGCCACCAATGCCAAACATATCGAGAAGCATGTCAACTATTGGGTTTGCTGGAGAACGATTCTCATTGGGATTTAACACTTGCGGATTCAGTTGTTTCATCAGATGCGTACCAAACGCGAACGCTGTTCGCAATTATCATCACCTCATGTTTTCCTTCACAACTAATTTAGTTATGGGACAAATACCTAGACGACATATTTGAAGATATCTTGCCTCGTTTTCCATTCAAACGAATAATCCTGACATCCAAATAACCGATGAAATCTACAATGAAGGATTGATTCTAATTGAGGATCAATGCTTGCCTATTACAAACAAGTTACTGATTGAAGTAGGAATGTTTGCGCCAAATGCATGCCGATGCATGATACATTCAACCGAGAGCTTCAATACAATGTTGATACATTGCAGGAAAATAATGTGCCGTTGCTGAATGAACAGCAAAACAAGTTTACAATAATACTGGTGGACTATTCTTCCTGGACGCACCTGGAGGGACAGGGAAAACATTTGTCATTTCATTGATTTCGGCCACTATTCGATCAAKATGTGACATAGCTGTGGCGTTAGCATCATCTGGAATTGCGATGACTCTTCTAGATGGCGATCGTACTCCACATTCTGCGCTTAAGCTGCCACTCAATTTAAACACAATTGATACTCCAAAATGCATTATTTCCCGATCCAGTACAAGGCTCATTGTTTGGGATAAGTGCACAATAGCACAAAAGAAATCACTTGAAGCAGTTAACTTCATACTGAAGGATCTTCGTCAAAAGAAGTCCAACTTCAAAATGATCAAAGAGCTGCTCAATTTTCTAAACATTTATTAGCTGTTGGAACATCTGGATTAATTACTCTTACCAACGACTTTTGCCGATTTGTAGACTCTCAATTAGCTCTTATTGAAAATGTTTTCCCAAACGTTAGTGAGAATTATCAGAATTATGCTTGTTTAAGTCAACCAGTAATTCTTGCCGCAAAGAATAATGATGTACACGCAGTGAATTTCAATATTCAATAAGAAATTGCTGACGATTGACATACAAATCCATTGAGTAAATTATCCAACGGAGTTTTTGAACTCTCTGGGGTTAGCAGGATTTCCACCACATATGTAACTTGCAACTCAAAGTTGGTACAGTTATTATGATGTTGCGTAATCTGAATCCATCGCGACTTTGCAACGGTATTCGACTTTCGGTAAAAAGACTTATGCCGAATTTGATTGAAGCAACTATTATTAACGGAAAGTAAGCAGGTGAAAATGTATGTATTCCTCGAATACCAATGATTCTGACTGATTTTCCGTTTGAATCATTAACTTAATACGCGGGAGACATGAGCACTCGAGATGCGGGAATAAAAACTGGACAATGGCCGTAGCAAAGACCACTTTTAAGTGAAATTACATATCTCTAGAGTGTTACCACGGCTGCCTTTCACGAAACATAATTTTAATTCTATATGATTCTTTCATTTCCAGTGTACAAACCAAGAGCAATCAATATAACTTTTAAAACTAAGAAAAAAAACTAAAACCTTTAGGATATGCCACTTTATAACAAAAAAATTTTCAGATCTAAGAAAAGCTATTCAATGTGGGAGATATATAATTTAAGTTSAAGGATAATGTTTCTCTGTGTTTCAGCAATGGATACTGTCAATATTCTCTTAGTTCTCATATACCCATTACAACCATTTTCGAAATTCCAGATGACTTTATACCGCATTTATCGGCTAATACGAGAGATATCTCATTGGAAATGAGGGAGCATGTTTTAATCACAACAGAGTACCTTTGGTATACTTAGTTTTTTAGGAACTTGACCTAGTCCCCATATAACAATTAAGACTCTTTTCTCCATACGATCGGTAATGGTATGTGAGGGCGCGAAATAATGCAAATAAGTTTAACAAACGCAAAAGCTAAAATAAAAAAACGGGAAATACAAAAACTATATATTGAAAGTCAACAACAAAAGAGGAAGACAGCAATTTAACAGCGCTGGACATATACATATAATATTAGCACAGGACAAAAGGGAACGAAAAAGCGAATAAGTACTCAAACCCCTTGGCGGAAAATACAGTAAGTCCGTTCCATATACCACCTGTGATAAAATTGAAAGGTGAATTTTTTTATTTATACTTCGCATGTTATTCGAATCGGTAAATTTCTTTTTCTGTAAGTTGGTAGTACTGTAAATGACATCTATGCATTTGCGATACTCGTTTTTTGTGAGAATCTAAAAGTGAATTCTTCGATTTTTACTGAATTAAAAATTAACTTAATTTTGATTGAACAAAGAAGTGCGATAATGCCATTTCGACACATTTTTAACTAATATCGTGCCGCAACCAACGCATTCACCTGATTTTCCTTCGTGTAACTTCTGGCTATTCAGCAAATTCACATGACCACTAAGAAGACACCGTTTTGACTCAATTGAGGACGCAAAAACTGAATTGAATATAGTTGTGATGGCCATCACGACGAAGGATTTTTCCATGTGCTATGATAACTGGAAAATTCGTTGGCATAAGTGTATTGCAGCGGTAGGGCATTACTTTCACTGGTAAACAAAAATCCACTTGTTTTTTTGTAACAGAACAATGTGTTTATTATGTAAAAATTGCCACAAATGCAGAAAAGAGTTACAGATTTATTTTATCACCAATATCATCACTAATTTATTAGGTTGTCATAAATCTCCTTTCTTTTTTTGCTCTTTATTCAATAGTCCAGTCATTTAAGCTTAAATTAGGTAAGAATCTCGGAATTCGAGATACCCATATATTGACACCCTAAAAGTTGTCTCAAAACTTACATATGGTAGGGTGTACGCAACTATTAAATTTCAAGGTCAAAGATCACAAAAATCGGTTGTTTGCGCTTTTTTTGTAAATATCTCATTTCCTATGGGTTTTTTTCAGGCCAATAGGTGCCTCCAGTCAAAAACGCGGCATATATAGTTGATGAGCTATCGATAAATCAATGATTATAAATATTTGTCAATTTTTATTAACTATTATATTATATTTTATAATTTTTTCCTAACCTATCCACTTTTTATTCAGTATTAATTAATTTAACAACACTTACCTGCCCATGTAATTGCAGAATTGTTAATGAAAATAATAATGTCTGTAAAACTAAATGATTGTAAAGTTGCAGTGGATCCCTTATTACTTTTCCAAAGAATTGCTGTCAGCAAACAATTTGAAAGTAATCGTAAAGAATATCTTCAATATGAATTGAGTCCGTATCCAACAGCTCTATTCGATAATGATACGTGGACAGAAAAGATTGGGAATTTTTTTCTAGGGTAAATAGGCTCCATAAACCTCAATAATATCATCATATGATTTGTTTTAATTTTTTTTGTGCTCGCAGGTGAGAATAATCTGAAACCCGCCTCAGGGCAGCCTTGCCGGCTTAGATCAAAATAAAGAACTAGGTGTGGTTTCAATTAGAACTTCATTTTATTTCAAAAGAAAAGAAAATAAGAAAAACAAAAGAAGAATTTCAATAACTAGGGGAATTCCAATAACAAAGTTTATTAGTTTTTGTGATGATAGTAAAAAAAGACAGTTTTTCGTAGTCGTAGCGCCGTTACGGGGCATCCCGACAGGATAAACTCTTACTAACTGTAAATGTCTTACTAACTGTATTGCCGTGCCTATTGCCTGTGGAGACTCCACATTGCTTATTGCTTACAATATATGAATACTAATTAGTTTGTCATATATTGTAAGCAATAAGCTGTCACTTCAGCAGTTTGACGGCGCAATTTTCATTTCTATGAAAATTTCAATGAGGCAACATATCCCATTGGCACATATGCCGACGGCATTTTCAYTTCGGTAAAATGACATTTAGAAGAGCGAGTATTAAGATGGTTGTGTTATGTTATAAAAATAAAGTACATTTTCAAAATAACATTATTCCAAAAAATTTATGTTTCCTCTTTGTTAATATCTTATTTTTCCCAGAAATACATTTGCAAAAAAAAGGATCGTATTTTCCTCATAACAGCTACATCAGCTGCCTACCCGACGGCATTTCGCAGTGTGATATTTTTCAAGAGCTCAAAGCATGTGCTAAATACAATGCTCGCGACAGACTGCAAACGACATCTGTCAAATATTAAAATACACACGTTCTTATGGACGGACCTATTTCGATAGCTGCACGACTACACGACTGCAGGCCGACAGTTTTCGTTCTCGCTTACTTCAATTTAATCCTATATTTTCCAACGACATTAGGATGATAGTAGAATGGAAGATAGAGAGATGAGGTTCTCCATGGGTGAAACATCATGGCAGTTTCTCTGAAGAAATCAGCTCTTGAATTTTCAACGCTAAAACGTTTCCAGCGCAGAATAAGTGCTWGCTTCCCTTTACTTAAAAATCCTGATCCATCTTTTAATGCCATTGGAGGTGCAGCTGTCGTGTCATCCTCGTTTTCTACTTCATTGGAGTCTTCATTATTGAAAGAAATATTCCTACGTGTTTTGGAAAATCTGAACCATGCTGCAAAATCTGCTAAGCATAGTTCTTGAAATTGATCTGGTCTTTGAGAGTAGTGATCTAGTACACTCGGTACATATATGTCCCTAGAATTCTCCTGTAAAGCATCCAATTTACGTCTGGGCTTTAGCTGCCTTACTATATTGTTTGGATGTGATGTATTTATAAATATCTCCCCGTTACTCGCTTCCGATTAATGCAGTCCCAAAATATTATAAGCTGTTTCTTGAACTGATATTTCCGACCCGTTTACAAATTCCGATGTGCTGCAATTTTCTTTTAATGGAGAAATTTCCATCATTTATTTCCTCCATGGCTTGTCTAAGTAGTGTTGATACCCCTCTATTGGATTTATTTATATAATTAATTATATAGCTGCAGCAAGCGTAGGCGTCCAAAATGAATTGAATATCCATATTTTCTCTATGTAAGTTAAGAATATTTTTATTGGAGGCATTTAGTAGTCTGTCCGAAAATTTCCTCTTTAAGAAAATGTGTGGCTTTTTTTATAGATGAGCGAAGAGCGAGCTTGGATCATTCATAATCAGTGTTAATCCGCTCATCCGCCAAAAAATGTTCAAAGCAGTTCAACCGTATTAATTCTTCTTCTGCGAGATCCGTCAGATTTAATAGTTCCTGTATTTTTATAAATTGAGGTTTGTGTTGCTCAATACCCTCCTTATTATCCAAGGGGAAAAAAATTTCTGTCCGCGGCATCAGCGGATATAGAATGTTGAATCGGCACACTTGTTTTCCATGCAGGTCTCTTAGGCAAGCTCGACCATGTCTGTGTTTTTGATACTGAAAAAATGCCTGTAAGTCCAAATCATCCCCATCAGTCGTAATGTATCGGTCGATGAAAGTTTCAACTTCAGTTGTGTTGTTGATTCCACCACTTTCCAATTGCGGTGCATCTGCCATGACACTGTGGGGATCCCCTAGGCTGAAATTTAATTCTGTAATAGTAACGGACTAGCAAATGTACTCCAAAGAGTCCATTTTTTAACAACTTCAACATTTGGCGGAATCGATTATAGAAATATCTGGAACATGTAACTGGATCTGTCCTTATGACCTGCTGCTAACATTGTTATGAAGAATATTGGCAATCCAAACTGACGGATCATGGCTAAAACTTTTTTCTTTTCAGCCTCCCAATRTGCAGGTGAGGATCGAAGCCCTTTGAGGATATGATAGCCGTCATCATGATGGATATGGTTGCTGGCAAAGTTTTCATCCCTCGCATTTGCAGCAGTTATATTTTTTGATAAAGACTTTTTCCGCAGGCAAATAGAAATAGCATTTTTGATGCGCTCCAACTCGTAGAACTTATAAATATATAGAAAGACGTCCACACGCGCGATTTTGCTATAAGTTGTCGTGGATGTCCTCTTCTTTCCGCAGTAAATTGTTGGATACGACAACATCTCTTGGGCATCTACCTTGCCCTGGTGTCATTGCAATTCGTTCAATCGATCTGTTTTCAACAGGTTCGTAGTCCATCAAAGTTTCCTGGCCACCTGGATTTAATTCCTCTTCCATTTCCTGTACATTCTCCTGTCAGGCATTAAGCAGTCCTCTTACCACTACCTCATCCGCAGGATCCGCAATAAATGGCACAGTTTCCTCGTTTCCTACATTTGCGAGTCAACCACTTGACATTTGAATGTTGTGCTTGACGTAGAGCTCTGTACCCAACAAATAATTCAGCGCCTGCAATATTTTTGCTGGTCGCACTGGCTCCGTCATAAAATTTTGCTGATATACCAAGCGACGTTTCAGGTGCTCTTGAATAATATGGCTGTTGTCAAATCTTCGTAGTAGCATGGTGACTGTCTCTACAACAGAAATCGAGATATTTACTACTGCTCCACGAATAGCACATTGACGTTCTTATCCCAAAGATATGATGCGCATTGTGTCACGCTCCTACTCCGCTGTTCTATATTCTGGATTCGTTCATCTAATTGAATGTAGTATTGTGTCGSGCTCCTGCTCCGCTATTCTATATTCCGGATTCGTCCGTCTGGTGGAGTGTTCCACGGTGTTGCGTCTCTGCTCCTCAGCTCTACACTCCGGATTCAAACGCCTGATTGAATGTCCTATTGTGTCGCGCTCCTGCTCCRCTATCCTATATTCTGGATTCGTCCGGCTGGTGTTGCGCTCCGCGGCGTTGCGTCCCTGCTCCTCAGCTCTATACTCCACATTCAAACGCCTGATTGAATCCGCTGTTCTATATTCTGGGTTTGTCCGTCTGGCGGAGTGCTCCGTCCCTGCTCCTCAACTCTATACTCTGGATTCAAACGCCTGTTTGAATTTCTTATTGTGTCGCTCTCCTACTCCGCAGCTCTGTGAAGTACGTTTTGTCGTATATTGGAACGTGCAGAACTGTCCCGAATTCTCTTTTCATTACGAAACTCTTAATTTTAACTACGCAATTTTACAGGAGGATGGAGTCATGTGTAGAAGTTCACGCAAGTGAGGAAAGTTCTCTGATCGCCATTAACTTGGGAGTGGTCAAAAACGATTCTTCAACATACGACTCAAGCAGCTCACGACTTCCGGTCCTTGACCAAGTATCCCCTGGGTAACATAAGAACATCCGTTTGAAGGTGAGCTAAAGTGAGAAGGCGAAAAATTTCCCTGCATAGGGTTGTGCGCTGAGTTTGGGACCCGCCACGTAAATAAAAACCACTTCAATGAAAACGCAACAACAGCCTCGGATGAAAGACCCCACTTTTGAWGACGACCATGGCAAACGAAATAAAGACTACGAATTGAGGGCATGCACCTGGAATATCCGGTCCCTTAATTGGGAAAGTGCCACTGCCCCGCTGGTTGATGTCCTGGTAAATATAGAGGCTGACCGCACCGCCGTCCAAGAAATGCGATGGACGGGACAACGACAGAGACGAGCAGGTCCTTGTGGCATTTACTACAGTGGCCATATAAAGGAGCGCAAATTTGGTGTCGGATTCGTGGCGGGAGAGAGACTCCGTCGCCGAGTACTAGCCAAAATCCGCATCAAAGCGAGGTTCTTCAACATATCGATGATTTGCGCTCATGGCCCCACGGAAGAGAAGGACGATGTGACCAAAGATGCTTTTTATGAGTGCTTGGAAAGCACTTATGAGAGCTGCCCCTGCCACGATATCAAAATCGTGCTTGGCGACTTTAACGCCMGGGTGGGCAAAGAAGGTATTTTTGGCACTACGGTCGGTAAATTCCGCCTCCACGAGGAAACATCCCCAAATGGGTTGAGGCTGATCGGCTTCCCCGGGGCCCGCAATATGGTTATCTGTAGTACTAGATTCCAGCATAAAAAGATACGTCAAGTTAACTGGATCGAAAAACCACCAACCAGATCGATCGTGTTATGATAGACGGAAGACACGTCTCCACTGTTTTAGATGTGTCTACGCTCCGAGGTCCTAACATCCACTCAGACCACTATCTTGTTGCAGCCAAGATTCGCACCCACCTCTGTGCAGCAAAAAACGCACGCCATCAAACATAAGGAACGTTAGACGTCGAGAAGCTGCAATTACAACAGGGAGTCGAACGATTTTATACTCGGCTTGCACTCCTGCCGTCTGAGAGCATCCGTCAACAACTCGGAATAAGGGAACTGTGAGACGGCATGCCAAACTCCTTATGTACAGCTGCAACAGAAACCACCGGTTTTCGGAAAGTGCAAAAGAACAGCTAGTACGATGAGGAGTGCCGTGTCGCAGGGGAGAGAAAACAGGCTGTCTATCCCGCAACGTTACGATCGACCACAACACGTGCGGGRTGGGATAGATACCGAGAGCTGAAGTGGGAAGCAAGACGCATTTGCAGACAGAAAAAGGAAGAGGTCGAAAAGCGTGAGTACGAAGAGCTTGATAAGCTGGCCGACAGGGGTAATGCTTACAGAAGGTTTCCAGATCGGAGCATACTCTTGTAGAACCCCCAAAGGTGATTTAATCACCGATGCCCAGAGCATACTTAAATTATAGAGGGAACACTTCTCCTGCCTGCTGAATGGCAGTGAACACACAACGGCAGGAGAATTCGAACTCGATTCCCCAATCGATGACGATGGAGCTGACGTTCAATTGCCCGACCAGTAAGAAGTTCGAATAGCAATTACTCCCCTGAAGAACAAAAAAGCGGCGGGGTCGATGGATTGCCGGCGTATGTATTCAAACACGGCGGCAAAGAACTGATAATTAGCATGCATCAGCTTCTTTGTCAAATATGGTCGGACGAAAACATGCCCAACAATTGGAATTTAAGTGTGCTATGCCCAATCCTCAAAAAAGGTCCGTGTTGACAGGCATAGCTTTGAAGTTGTAGGTAACCATAAACAATGTCAGCCTGGAAATCCAACGCAGGATAACTCTTGCCAACAGGTGCTACTTCGGACTGAGTAGGCAATTGAGAACGAAACCAAACTCTATAAGTCACTCATAATACCCGTCCTCTTATATGGTGCAGAGGCTTGGACGATGTCAACAACGGATGAGTCGACGTTGCGAGTTTTCGAGAGAAAAGTTCTGCGAAAAATTTATGGTCCTTTGCATGTTGGCAACGGCGAATATCGCATTCGATGGAACGATGAGCTGTGCGAGATATACGACATCATTGACATAGTTCAGCGAATTAAAAGACAACGACTACGCTGGCTAGGTCATGTTGTCCGGATGACGAAAACACTCCAGCTCTGAAAGTATTCGACGCAGTACCCGCCGGGGGAAGCAGAGGAAGAGGAAGACCTCCACTCCGTTGGAAGGACCAAGTGG
>NW_017537278.1:41317-59941 GCF_001853355.1 Bactrocera latifrons | reverse complement strand
TTGAAGCATCTTCTGGCAAAATTCCAAGCGAATCGGCAAGTCTGCAGCCTTCAGTTTGTTGGCCATTTGAATTTTATATGGGAATAAGTCCAAATCTTTGTGCATAATTGACTGTAATGACTGTCTGCCTACACCCATTTGAGCAGATAAGCTTCTTGTCGAAACACGTGGATTCTTTTGTAAGGCAACAGCTACAGCAGCGATTATTTCCTCCGTTCGAACTGAAGGGTTTCAATGGTAAGGTCTTCTTTTGACTGTCCCATGCTCGGCAAAATTGTTTACAAGTCTCATTATGGTCCATCTGCTCGGAGGATTGTCGCCAAACGTTCGCCTATACTTTCTTTGAATCGAAACTACGGACTCCAGTGGGTGATAGCGTCGGACAATCCAAATTCTTGTTTCAGTGTCCCAGTTACCCAATTTTGTTAAATGTAAAATTCAATATGCAAAAAAAAAAAAAATTAACCAGATTCATTAAATAGAAAAAAAAGTTATTTAATTTTTTTTTGGTAGCGGCTTTCATCAGCCACCCTGTGCCTCGAAAAATTAGGAATAAAATGGGCATTGTGGAGATTTTTTATACCTCCGTTATACTTTCTACCTATTCACCGAACTATGTTTATTTCCTATCTGTGTTATTACCAAGGTTTTGTTTTGTACCTACCTAACATTTAATTAGGGTTGTAAAATAGATTAATTATGTTTAAAGAAGTGCTCTATTGTTATTAACATATAATAAAGTAAGTGTCTGGAAAAATTAGGGATTTAATTATTTTAAGGCAAATTAAAAAAAAACTTTTTTGCTCCTTATTCTTATTTTACGTATTCCTAACATAATTCAGATTTATTTAGAATATCTTATTTGTATAGTAGAATGATAATTTGTTCCATTACACCTACAAACTATATTACATTGTAAAATAAAAAAAGTAATTCATAATTTTGTTTTGATGATATTTAGTCAAAGTTGCCCATATACGAACTTGATTTTGATTGGTCGGTTTGTGGGGCAGTCTAAATTTCAAAAAATGTTTGTATGGCAGGTTTTGTTATCCGACCTGCAAAATTTCTTCAACTATTGTAGCGTTGTCTTAGAGAATAAACCACGAAAAATTTGCAGAATATATTTGGTTAACTGAAAAAGTCTCCAATGCAAGCATTTTACTTCGATCGTTCAGTGAACAATTTTTTTGGAGATTGCATTGCTGCCTTAGAAAATAATCTATACAAAATTTCGCGAATATATCTTATCAAATGTGAAAGCTTTCCATACCACCACTAGACTCCGATCGTTCAGTTTGTATGAAAGCTATATGCTATAGTAATCCGACCTGAATAATTTCGGAGATTATATTATTACCTTAAGCAGTAATCCATGTAAAATTTCGTGAAGATACTACGTCAAATGCGAAAGTTTTCCATACAAGCCCTTGGCTCCGATCGTTCGGTTTGTATGGCAGCTATATGCTATAGTAAGCCSATATGAATAATTTCTTCCGATATTACATTATTTCTATGAACAATGACTCATATCAAATTTCGTGAATATATGTCATCAAATGAAGAAGTTTCCAATGCAAGCATTTAGTTCCGATCGTTCATTTTGTATGGCACCTATATGTTATAGTTAAATGATCTGAAAATTTTTTTTTGAGATTTCTTTGTTGCCCTAGAAAATAATCTGTACCAAATTTCGTGAATATATCTTGTCAAATGTGAAAGCTTTCCATACAAGAACTTGATTTCGATCGTCCGGTTGGTATGGCAACTATATGCTATAGTTAACCGATCTGAACAATTTCTTCGAATATTATATTGTTGCATTAGAAAATAATCTGTACCAAATTTCGTGAATATATCTTGTCAAATTTGAAAGTTTTCCATACAAGAACTTGATTCAAATCGTTCAGTTTGTATGGCAGCTATATGTTATAATGATTCGATATCGGCAGTGCCGACAAATGAGAAGCCTTTTGAAGAGAAAATGACGTTTGCAAAATTTCAAAACGATATCTTATAAACTGAGGGCCTAGTTCGTATATATACAGACAGACCGACAGACGGACATGGCTGAAACGACTCAGCTCAACATACTGATCAATTAAATTAATATACACTGTTGAGGGTATAAAGAGGGGGTATAGGTACAATGACCCAAAACCCTTGGCGGAAAATAAAGTGAGTCCGTTCCATATATTAATTTAGTATATAAAGATATATAAATTTAATTAAATAATAATATTTCGGGATACCGTTAACTGTTCTTAGCGATATATGTATAACTGCAAAACAGGACAGTACAAAAGTAAACCAAATATTTATGTACATATGTTATAACATATAATAATATTAAGCTACCTACCAATGTGTCGGCAAAAGTTGCTGTAGTGAATCGAAAATTTGATCACATAATATATTTTACAAAAAATACATATAATTTAATTTTTTTTTATTTTGCGAAAATAAATCTTCTGTTAACAAAATTTTTAATTTATACTCTTTTTATTTGACTAAATTGCTTTAGCAATATTAATTTTGAATCAATTATTTATTGACAAAACTTTGAGCTAAAAGCTTCAAACTCTATTCAAATTAATGCAATCTGACAAAGCAAGCGAGATTAAGCCAAAAATAGCTCTATCATTAGAAATTCCTAAAACGGCTGATGCAGATAAACCACAAGGCATAAATGCAGAAGCTACACGCTCAAAGCAGAGTATCAAACAAAAAAGATCAAAAGTTCAGACAATATCTAGATTTATCACTGAAAGTTATAGTTTTATAAGATATTGCACAAGATTTCAAGCTTCCCCTATTACTGACATCACAGAATCAGTTTTGAATATAAAACTAGAAAGCGTGAACAAAAGGGGAAGCAGGCAGTATCGTCAATCGTTTTGATTTTTAGCTGGCTTGAGAAACACTAGCCGAAAGATAMGAAAATGGAAGGGTTATAACAGAAAACCCAATAAAAGCATTATTACATCTTCCAAATATTCAAAAAGAAAGCAGCCAGGAATTTCAAAATTTATACTCGACAATGACTAATTGCATATCAGTGTTAAAAACACAAAATATCTCCACAGAATCTTGGGACTCTGTCATAGTAACTATTTATGCAGAAACACTCCCTGATGCTGCGTTACTACGATGGGAACAATCACTTGTGGAAAGGGAAAAAAATGCCAACAAATGAAAGCATTCCTCACTTCTCAATACGAGATAGCTGAGCGATTTGACAACACAAATTTAAATCTAAAAAGTCATCAAAATGACTCAAGTAAAAACTTGTTTAAACCTCAAGCTACCAATAATATGCAATACAATAGACACCATAGACAACAGATACAATAGACAAACCAAACTAATAAATGGCAACCATTATGTGAAATTTGTAAGGGAGGTCATAATATAAGATCTTGCGAGAAATTTAAAAAACTATCCGTTCCTGACAGGAACAATCTTGTCAGACAACATAAACTTTGCATCAACTGTCTGTCGAATTCTCATATGACAAAAGACTGTGAAAGCAAAATAAATTGTGTGTACTGTCAACGCAGACAACACTCACTGCTTCATACTACTAACTTTCAAAATATGAGGCAAAATCAATTTCAAAAAACCACGGGATTAGTCGCTACAACTACATCAAGTAATCCCGAAACCTCAAATACCGAAAAACGGGAAGAACAACCATATTGCTCTAAAGCAGAAAAAATTTAAGCGCTTCAATCAGAAAATTAAAACAAAATTCTTTTACCCACTGCGGTCATCACCATAGAACATAAGGGTGACTTATTCCAACTAAGAGCTTTAATAGATCAAGGCCCCCAAAGATCCTTTATATCATCAAAGGCTCAAATTGCCAATAAAACATTCAAATTTCCACATTTCGGGAATGGGCAGAATAATTATCCAAAATTCGAACAAAATATGTCCAATAACCAGAGTATCTCAAAATGCGAATATTAGAATAGATGCACAAGCCATCGTTCTACCGCAACTTACAAATTTTCTTCCAAGCTATGAAGTAAATAAAATACAGTGGGAGAAATGCTCACAACCCAAATTAGCAGATCCCAATTGTCATACCCCATCACAAATCGACATATTATTAGGCACTGACTTAATACCTCAAATAATTATTGAAGGTATAGAGAAAATCTCCAAAAAATTGTTTGCCCAAAATGCAATCTTTGGGTGGATTATAATTGGCCAAGTCCCTGAAAAAAATCAATTTTCTCACCACACAAGTGGAAAAAATCGCAAACGAGTTTTTAAATAATCAACTTAAAAAATTCTGGGAAAAAGAAGAATTATCCCAAATCACCCAGGTTTCAGAAGAAGATCAGGCATGCGAAGCCTATTACAAGTCCACAAAAACAAGAAATGAACATGGTCGTTATGTTGTGCGACTGCCTTTCAAACCAACTTTTCCTGAAACCATAGCGCTAGGCCACTCTAGAATATCAGCAGTCCAGAAATTTCTAAGCCTGGAAAAAAACCTGATAAAGAAAAGTGAGCTTAAATCGGCATACGATAATGTGATGGACGAATATCTTGACCCCAATCACATGAAAAGCTGTACCATATGAAAAGGTATCTAAAGGCGGTCAAAAAAGTCTTGCGGTGTTTTCGCTAGTTGGCACCGAGAGCGCGTAGTTCTAGTTTTATTCGTCGCATCGGTTCATGCTATACCTTTTTGGAAAGCTCATTTCACGCGCTAACACGTGTTTGATTGATGGATTGATTGTCGTTTCTTTTAAGTCGTTCGTGAGTTATAGCGTTGCAAACATGGAGCAAAATAAAGAGAAAATACGGCATATTTTACAGTACTACTACGATAAAGGCAAAAATTCATCTCAAGCCGCCAATGAAATTTGTGCAGTTTATGGACCCGATACAGTTTCCATTTCCACCGCACGACGATGGTTGTGCCATGCTCCGGAAGGCCTGTCGAATTGCGACAAAATCGCTGAACTGGTCGAAAGAGATCGGCATAGTAGCAGCCGTAGCATCGGTCAAGAGCTGGGCATGAGTCACCAAAAAAAAAAAATKTATGAACAATTGAAAATTCAATAAAAAAATACTGTAAGACTTTTTTGACAACCTATTATTCTTTCTTTTTATCTGCCACATCATGGGGTATTAAGACCTGATAACATTACAACAAAAGTAAGAGTGGTTTTCAATGCCTCCAAGTGTACGAGCTCAGACAAATCACTTAATGATGTACTATACACAGGGCCAACATTAGAACCTGATCTCATGTTGCCAATTCAGAATTGGTGCATGTTTAAATACGTTTTCAATGGGGATGTAGAAAAAATGTACAGGCAAATTCTAGTACATGAAGATGACCAAGATTTCCAACGTATAGTCTTCCGAAAGTCAAGTAATAGTCCAATCAGTGACTACAAACATAAAACCGTCCCTTTGACATCAATTGTGCACCCTACTTGGATATTACTCGCATAACATTACATGAATTGACAAAAACAAATGCAACAAATTTGCCTTTAGCGTCTTCTGTGTTGCAAACACAAACACATGTACGTGGAAACATACTGTCAGGTAGCCACAGTATTAGCATGCGAATCACTATCGCAGAGTGATCAAAGCATTAAATTCAGCAGTTTTCCCCCTAAAGAAGATTACATCAAATCACCCTGAAATAATGAAAGATATTAAAAAGGAAGACTTATTTGATACAGATTTTCTTAAATTTGAAAAAGCTAGTACAACCACAACTGTAGGGATTCAATGGAATGCGATAACATATCAATTCTCATATACAATTTAGTCAATATCTGTCCGCCATTACAAAACGCCAAATACTTTTCTTGATGCCGAACTTTTCGATCCCGCAGAATGGCTTTCGCCATTTAATGATTCAACCTAAAATCCTCATTCAAGAATTGTGGCAAGATGGCACTGAATAGGATGAACAAGTAAACCTTTACGTTTAGCGAAATGGGTTCAGTTTGCTAACAACTTACATAATATGTCTGAAATTCGGCCAAAGTCTCTTGCTCGGAATATCATACCTCCGGAATGTCGGAAAAAAGAAAATTTTCATATCACTCCAGAAGAAGATGATATTCTCCACAGATTTTCAGCACTCCTAAAGCACTAAGGGCAGTCGCTTATATGAACCAATTCATTCAAAGACTTCAACAAAAAATTAAAGGAGTACCAAATGATCATTGCGTACAACTAACGCATTCCGACTTGCAACATGCCAAATCAGTCTAATATTATATACACAAACTCGCTATTTCAGCAAAGAGAAAACAAAGTTGCTTTRAAAGCGCCTTTCGAAAAGGGAAGCTCACTTCTCGTCTTAAATCCATTCTTGGACTCAAAGGGATTAATAAGGGCAAGTGGATGATTAGCCAACTTCAGCCTTAGTTATAACGAACGACATCCCATCATTATTCCAGAGAAATCCAGCTTACACTGCATGGTGAGCATCTGTTGATGCAACAAATGGTCCGCCAAGAATTTTATATACCGCTACTAAAGCCACAAATCAAAAGGACGATTTTCGTGTGTAAACCATGTACCATGTACGAACACAAAATGCCTACGTAGATCATGGCAGTTTTACCACCTGAACGCTGCAACTATGCTCTACCCTTTACCATCACTGGGGTTGATTTTGCTGGACCTTTCCAGTTAAAGGCCTCAATGCGAAGATCTTCTTCATTTAGAAAAGGGTACGTGGTATTCTTTGTATGTTTTACGACAAAGGCAGTACACCTCGAGCTTTGTTCAGATCTGACTACTGCGGCTTTTCATGCAGCATTTGCACGCTTTGTCGGACGACGCGGATTTCCATAAAAAATAATTAGGGATAATGGGAAAAACTTTATCGGAGCCCAAAGAGCAACAGAGAAGGAGGTTATAAACTTCATGAAAGAAGTCCCCTCTGAAATTGTTAACAAGCGGACTTTGGGAATCTGCAGTAAAAAAGCTTTAAGTCCCATTTAAAGAAAACGGCTGCTAATCATGAAAAGTTTACTACACTACTCACACATATCGAAGCCRTGTTAAATTCAAGACCCATATGACCCCTCTCGCAAGATTCCTCCGATTTCACAGCTCTTACACCAGGTCATTTCCTCAGAGGAGCACGTCTTCTCGGCATACCTGAGACAGGAGGAGACTCACTCACTTTAAAAGAATCAAGATTCTCCATCACGAATTCAGCCACAGGTGGAAGGAAGACTATCTCAAACATCTCCATAAGTGATAAAGGAAGGAAACCAATTCAGGAAAATGCATCATCATACAGGACGAATGGACGAAATCAATTCCGCTAATTCGAAATTAACCCGCTTTATAATCCGTATATAAAAATAAACTCAAACCAGCGCGTTGAAGATCAGCCAATTATACATATACATATGTATAGATATGCAGCTACAACAACTACATTCTAACATTATAAATAAGATTAATTTACTGCAATTTTATATTCCCATAGAAAWAGACGTAGAGACCCAAACCACCTCCAACAACGTAAGGTTCGAAATCGCTACGCCCAAAGTGTCGGCTGCACCCGTAGCTGTTCCAAGGACCAGGGTTATGAGACCATCGCCATACACCACAGCAGTCAGGGAAATACGAGAAGAGCAGCTACTGGAGCCGCAGGGGCCTCCATATTACAGCCTGTGCCATCACCCACACTCCCTGAAAAGATGCGCCATTTGTAAGCCTAAATATTTACTCTTTCCTTCATTTCATCATTCATGTTATAAAAAAATCCTTTTATTTTCATTGAATACTCACGAAATTATCGTCATATATTGTGGGGTATGGCTATATTGAGAAAATTTGGAGTTCTGTTTTGGTGACTAAAGGTATTTTTATATTAAACAATATGAAGATTTTAGTAACTTTGGCTGTTATGGTGGCTATATATACTAGTTCGAAATTTGAAATTATTTTGTTTGGTTTTCAAACCTTTTTTAGGGAACAGTCTTTTCATGAAATTCCCTTTAGAGTTTCAAAGGACGCTTAGAGTGTCCATTTTTAAGGTTGTTGGGCTGTGCTTAAAGGCTGCTCCAATGAATATCTCGCGTTTCAATTGCTCATCGAGAATCGAATAAATTGAGTCGTTCATTGTTTTAAATTTATCCCAATAGGCTTGAATTTGACGTCTTAATACATCTAAGGTAATGTTTTCTACTGACGATTAATTTCTTAACAATCTCAGAACTATTTTTAAAGTAACCGATGGTAAAACTGTAGGTAAGCTTAATAATGTTAAAATGAAGTTTATTTTTATCCAAGTTGCCCGCCTTGCTTTATTATCACTTATCTCAATCTCTTTCTGCGATAGGGAAAGAACAAACATTGTGTATCGCTTATTTTGATGTACCATTGCTTGTCCTTGCGTCTACCAATTTACATTTTCCATTCTTGGCCTAAAATGATGTTGTTAATGCATACTTTTCTCCTTTGAAATGGTGGAATATTTCTTCCTTAAAAAGTACCACGATATCAATTTTAATGTTTTCAAAGGAAATTTGCCATTTATTTATTTTTAGTCTGGTGTTAACTCCTGGAGATCACTTATGGTTGTTGATAATGGGGTAATAGGTCTCGAATTACATATGGCTTTGTGTCATGAGTGTGGACATTTCTCCAAAAGTCATTACTCCTTCAATTACATGAAAAAAATATTTTTTAACTGATTTAACAGCCGCTTCCCGCAGTCCTCCTATATGTAGAGATCTTGCTGGTATATTTAACCAGGTTATTTCTCTTTGATTACAAAATTCTGTTAGTTTTTTATAGTATTTCTGAAATAATTTGAGAACTTGACGAATACTATTGGCTGCTCCAATACAATTGGTACCGTTTTCAGAAAAGATTTTGCTGGAGCAACTTCGCCTGGAAATAAATCTTTGTAGGACATCTATAAACGCTACTGAATCAAAAACCTTTGTCTAATTATTGCTAATAAATCCTGTAGTCCAATGTGTAGAAGTTTAAAGTGTATCTGATTCTCTAATAAACGCTACTGGTTTTCGCAAAATGCAAAATAACAACTGGTACACGTGCGGGATTAGATAACGAAAACGTATTTGCAGACAAAACATGAAAAAGGCCGAAATGCGAGTGTATGAAAAGCTTGACAAGCTGCCCCACAGGGGTAATACTCGAAAATTCAGCGAKGAGATACGGCTTTTCAAACCCGGCGGTGTAGAATGGATAAGGAGCATGAATAAACTTCTTTATAGATTATGGATGGACGAAAGTATGGCTGACGATTGAAATTTAAGTATGCTTTGCCTAATCCACAAAATTGAAGGCCCCACAATTTGAGCCAACTATCGTGGGATAAGCCTACTCAACATCGCATATAAAGTTCTATCGAGCGTATTGTCTGAATCAAAAACTGACCAGATATTCACCATGCGACAAATCTTGTTAAAGACCCGTGAAAGCAGAATCCACACAGATCACCTTTTCGTCGATTTCAAAGTTGCTTTTGAAAATACGAAAAGAAGCTGCCTTTATGCCGCGATGTCTGAATTTGGTAAAAAAAAAAAGCTCCGTCAGAATGGGTAAAGACCTCTCCGGGCCGTTAGTTTCAGACAAGGCGATTCCCTATCGTGTGACTTCTTCAATCTGCTCTTGGAGAAAATAATTCGAGCTGCTCGAGCTGCTGTACTATATAAGGAAGGTAATATCTTATATAAGGCTCTACAGCTGCTGCCGTACACCGCTGATATTGATATCATTGGTTTTAACAACCGTGCCGTTAGTTCTGCTTTCTACAGATTGGATAAGGAAGTGAAGCAAATGGGTCTTGTGGTGAACGAGGGAATCAAAACAAACAGACGCCGCACTCCCGTCCAAGCTCCCACACCACTGCTGAAAGTCATAACTTCGAAGGCGTAGATAATTTCGTCTATCTTGGAACCAGCATTAGAACCAACAACAACGGCAGCCTCGAAATCCAACACAGAATATCTCTTGCCAACAGGTACTACTTCGAACTAAGTAGGTAWTTGGTATATATTTCTGTATGGTGCAGAGACATGAACGATGACAAAATCTGAAGAGTTACGTTACTTTACGAGTTTCCGAGAGAAAGGTTCCGCGGAAGATTTATAGTCCTTTGCGCAATGGCCTCTGCGAATACGGAATCGATGGAACGATGAACTGTATGARATTTACGACGACAATGACATAGTTCAGCTGGCTTCGTTTGTAATCTCCATTCAGCGCCACCTTGCGATAAGAATAAACGACTGGGCGTAATAGATTTCTACGCTAATGAAAGTATATAAGATTTCGAAAAAAACATCCCCCAAATGAAAACTAGCAATCAGCCTCGGATGAGAGACACCCATTTTGATGACGACCATGGAAAACGAAATAATTGAGGGCATGCAACTGGAATGTCCGGTTCCGGGACAAGGACAGATACGAGTAGGTTCTTGTGGCATTTACTACAGTGGCTATATAAAGGAGCACAAGTTTGGTGTGGAATTCGTGGTGGGAGAGAGACTCCGAGTACTATCATTCACTCCGGCGAATGAACGTCTAGTCGCAATCCGCATCACAGCGAGGTTCCTCAACATATCGCTGATTTGCGCCCACGCCACGCAAGAGAAGGACGATGTGCCCAAAGATGCCTTTTATGAGCTTGGAACGTACTTATGAGAGCTGCCCCCGTCACGATGTCAAAATCGTGCTTGGTGACTTTAACGCCAGGGTGGGCAAAGAAGGTATCTTTGGCACTACGCTCGGTAAATTCAGCCTCTACGAGGAAGCATCCCCAAATGGGTTGAAGGTGATCGACTTCGCCGAGGTCCGAAATATGGTTATCATAGTACTTTTTCCTAGCACAGAAAAATTCACCAATCTACCTAACTCTCTCCGAAATGAAAAGCCACCAAACAGATCGAACATGTTGTGATAGGCGGATGACACGTCTCCAGTGTTCTCGACTTGCGTACACTTCGAGGACCTAACACCGACTCGGACCACTATCTTGTTGCAGCCACGATTCGCACCCGCCTTGTAGCAAAAAGCGCACGTCAAAAAACACAAGGAAGGTTCGACGTAGAGAAGCTGCAATCATAACAGACAGTCCAATGATTTTCTACTCAGCTTTCACTACTGCTCTCCGAGAGCACTCATCAAAAACTCAGTATAAGGGAACTGTGGGACGGCATTCAAAATCTCTTACATACAACTGCTGTCGGAGCATACTTGAATTATGGAGGGAACACTTTTGTAGCCTGCTGAATGGCAGTGAATGTACAACGCCAGGAGAAGGCGAACTTGATTCCCCATTCGATGATGATGGAGCAGACGTTCAATTGCCCTACCATTAAAAAGTTCGAATAGCAATTACCCGCCTGAAGAACAAGAAAGCAGTGGGGGTCGACGGATTGACGGCTGATCTATCCAAACACGGCGGTGAGCAACTGGTAAGGAGCATGCATAAGATTCTTCTTCTTCTTAATTGGCGTAGACACCGCTTACGCGATTATAGCCGAGTTAACAACAGCGCGCCAGTCGTTTCTTCTTTTCGCTACGTGGCGCAAATTGGATACTCCAAGCGTACCCAGGTCCTTCTCCACCTGGTCCTTCTCACGGAGTGGAGGTCTTTCTCTTCCTCTGCTCTGCGGGTACAGCGTCGAATACTTTCAGAGCTGGAGTGTTTTCGTCCATTCGTACAACATGACCTAGCCAGCGTAGCCGCTGTCTTTTAATTCGCTGAAAACTGTCAATGTCGTCATATATCTCGTACAGCTCATCGTTCCATCGAATGCGATATTCGCCGTGGCCAACGTGCAAAGGACCATAAATTTTTCGCAGAACTTTTCTCTCGAAAACTCGCAACGTCGATCAGTTGTTGTCATCGTCCAAGCCTCTGCATCATATAGCAGGACGGGTGGAGAAAGAACTTTGCTTCTCAATTGCCTACTCAGTYCGAAGCAGCACCTGTTGGCAAGAGTTAGCCTAGGTTGGATTTCCATTCTGACATTGTTGGTGGTGTTTACGCTGGTTCCAAGATGGACGAAATTATCCACGACTTCRAAGTTATGACTGTCAACAGTGACGTGAGAGACTAGTCGCGAGTGTGACGACTGTTTGTTTGATGGCAGGAGATATTTCGTCTTGCCCTCGTTCACTGCCAGACGCATTTGTTTTGCTTCCTTGTCCAGTCTGGAGAAAGCAGAACTAACGGCGCGGGTGTTGAGGACGATGATATCAATATCGTCGGCATACGCCAGCAGCTGTACACTCTTATAGAAGATGGTACCTTCCCTATTTAGTTCTGCAGCTCGAACTATTTTCTCCAGAAGCAGGTTGAAAATGTCGCACGATAAGGAATCGCCTTGTCTGAAACCTCGTTTGATATCGAAATATTCGGAGAGGTCTTTCGCGAYTCTGACGGAACTTTTGGTGCCGGTCAACGTCAGCTTACACAGCCGTATAAGTTTTGCGGGGATACCAAATTCAGACATCGCGGCATAAAGGCAGCTCCTTGTCGAGCTCTGAATTCGACGAAGAGGTGGTGAGTGTCGATTCTCTTTTCACGGGTCTTTTCCAAGATTTGGCGCATGGTGAACATCTGGTCGGTTGTTGATTTTCCAGGTCTAAGCCACACTGATAAGGTCCAATCACCTTGTTGACGGTGGGCTTTAATCTTTCACACAATACGCTCGCTAGATCCTTATATGCGATATTGAGGAGGCTTATCCCACGGTAGTTGCGCATGTTGTGGGGTCTCCTTTTTTGAGGATTGGGCATAGCATAATTAAATTCCAATCGTTGGGCATGCTTTGGTCCGACCATATTTTACAAAGAAGCTGATACTTGTTCCTTATCAGTTCTTCGCCGCCGCGTTTGAATASCTCGGCCGGCAATCCATCGGCCCCCGCCGCTTTGCTGTTATTCGGGCGGGTAATTGCTATTCGAACTTCTTCCTGGTCGGGCAATGGAACGTCTGCTCCATCGTCATCGATTGGGGAATCGGGTTCGCCTTCCTTTGGCGTTATGCGTTCACTGCCATTCAGCAGGCTTGAGAAGTGTGCCCTCCACGATTTAAGTGTGATCTGGGCATCGGTGACTAGATCGCCTTTGAGGGTTCTACAATGCTACAATACAGTATGCTCCGGTCTCGAAACCTTCTGTAAGYCGCCGCATTTTTTCGTAGAATTTTCGAGCATTACCCCTGTCGGCCAGCTTATCAAGCTCTTCGTAAACACGCTTTTCGGCCTCTTTCTTTTTCTGTCTGTAAATGMGTTTCGCTTCCCTCTTAAACTCTCAGTATCTACCCCATCCCGCACGGGTTGTGGTCGATCGTAACGTTGCGAGGTAGGCAGCCTGTTTTCTCTCCACTGCGACCCGACACTCCTCGTCGTACCAGCAGTTCTTTTGTACTTTCCGAAAACCAATGGTTTCGGTTGCAGCTCTACGTAAGGAGTTTGAAATGCCGTCGCACAGTTCCCTTATACTGAGTTGTTGACGAGTGCTCTCAGAGGGCAGGAGTGCAAGCCGAGTAGAAAATCGTTCGGCTATCTATTGTGATTGCAGCTTCTCGACGTCGGACGTTCCTTGTGTTTGATGGCGTGCGTTTTTTGCTGCACAGAGGCGGGTGCGAATCCTGGCTACAACGAAATAGTGATCCGAGTCGATATTAGGAACTCGGAGCGCACGAACATCTAAAACACTGGACACGTGTCTTCCGTCTATCACAACATGATGGATCTGGTTGGTGGTTTTCCGATCCGGAGACAGCCAGGTAGCTTGATGTATCTTCTTATGCTGGAATCTGGTACTACAGATAACTATATTTCGGACCCCGTCGAAGTCGATCACCCTCAACCCATTTGGGGATGTTTCCTCGTGGAGGCTGAATTTACCGACCGTAGTGCCACATCCCACACCAAAGTTGCGCTCCTTTATATGGCCACTGTAGTAAATGCCACAAGAACCTACTCGTATCATCCGGAGCCCTCATTTAAACGGATGTTCTTAGTCCACCCAGAGGATACTTGGTCAAAGACCGGAAGTCGTGAGCTGCTTGAATCATATGTAAAAGATTCGTTTCTGGCCACTCCCAAGTGAATGGCGATCAGAGAACTTTCCTCACTTGCGTGAACTTCTACACATGACTCCATCCTCCAGTATGCATAAGCTTCTTTGCAAAATATGTTCGGACGAAAGCAAACTCACGATAGGAATTTAAATGTGCTCAGCCCAATCCAAAAAAAGTCAGACCCCACAATCTGCGCCAACTATAGTGGGATTAGTCTCCTCAACATCACGTAAGGTTCTTTCGAGCGTATATATTGTTAAAGCCCAACTTAACAAACTGATTGGACCTTATCAGTGTGACTTTAGACCTAACAAATCAACAACCGACCAGATAATCACCTTGCGCAAAATCTTAGAAAAGACCCGTGAAAGTAGAATCGACATCATATGGTGTTGAGGCCGATGATATCAATACGATAGTTCTGCTTTCTCCGGACTGAACAAGGAGGCAAAGCAACTTTGTCCGGCAGTGAGCGAGGGCAAGACGCAATATTTTCTTTCATCAAACAAACAGTCGTCGCACTCGCGACTTGGCACTCACGTCACTGTTGACAGTCATAACTTTGAAGTCGTAGATAATTTCTTCTATTGTGGAACCAGCATAAACACCACCAACAATGTCAGCCTGGAAATTCAAAGCAGGAAACTCTTGCCAACAGGTGCTACATGGGACTAAGTAGGCAATTGAAAAGTAAGGTTCTCTCTCGACGAACAAAATCCTGTTATATGGTGCAGACTCTTGGACGATAAAAACAACTGATGAGCGACGTTACGAGTTTTCGAAAGAAAAGTTCGGCGATAGATTTATTGCCACGGCGAATATCGCATTCGATGGAACGATGAGCTGTACGAGATATATGACGACATTGACATAGTTCAGCGAATTAAAATACAGCGGCTACGCTGGCTAGGTCATGTTGTCCGAATGGACGAAAACACTCCACCTCTGAAGGTATTCGACGCTGTACCCGGCGGGGGAAGCAGTGGAAGAGGAAGACCTCCACTCCATTGGAAGGACCAGGTGGAGGAGGACCTGGATACGCTTGGAATATCCAATTGGCCCGACGTAGCAGAAAGAAGAAACGACTGGCGCTGTTGTTAACTCGGTTATAATCCCGTAAGCTGTGTCTATCCCAGTAAAGAAGAAGAAGAAGTATTTCGATCATCTGGTTGACGTTTAACACTTTTAAGTATTTCTGTAGAAATTTGTTGGTTTTTTATTGGTCCATCAGAAGACGTTTTGTCTCCTGGTAGAATCGCCACTTAATTCTTTGTCAAAATGACAGTGTTAACTTTGCACCATACTTAGCCATTTCAATATTCCATGGTTTGTCAGGAAACATCAAGTCAAAATTTCCTTTAGCAACCCCGGAGTGAAAAATACAATCGTAAAAAGATGATATGGTGTTCGGAAGTCACAATCTTCCGCGAGCATACGAGTAGCTATCACAAGTGACAAAAGCCCCCAGAAGCGTTGAGTTTCCGTTAAAAAAAATTWAGCTCGAACTACCCATATATTTGCCTAAAGAAAATCGGTTAGACGCTTAGCTCCTTAAATTCGAAAAGGGATGTATAACCGAAACTCTGGTTATTCAATCAATTTCGATATTTGACCACTTTTCGTACACTATACTGTCATTATCTAGATTATTTGCCATTACAGAGAGACATATTTTCTGCTGCAATAAAACTATGTACTTTCTTCTCTAACTTTAGATAAATTAAAGGCAAATGGAGAAAACTTCTTTCAGGACGACTTGGTATTCGGGAGGGCTCGAGTTCGGATATCAAAATAAAAGAAAATATTTTTTTGCATTAATTTTTTAAATTATTAATCTTTTTATAATTATTTTGTTTAAATTAAATATTTCATTTTATATCTGATTTTCAATTCGTATTAATTTTATAAATACATAGATATACATAAGTAATCTATGCATATAAATAGCCGTGTTAGTTATACCATTTATAGCTCAAGAACGACTGAACCCAAAATTGGTAGGAAGGTAGCTTAGAACCAGGGTAAGGACATAGGATACTTTTCACCTCTCTATGTGTAAAAATTCAATACACTTCATAAATACAAAAATTTTAATTCAAATCATAAGCATTTGTTCAAAATTCATGTTTGTAAGATTCATTTAAATATTTTATTGATTCAAACCAAAAAAAAAAAAAACAGTAATAAAGATAATAATATAACCACATATAGGATACCTTTTTATTACAGTCCATTTCATTTCCGTACCTAATTCATTAATGCCTCGGCTCGGCTTTAGTATACCGTCCCAGGATTTCGGGAATAAAATGGGTATTTTCGGATAGAGGAGATTGTCCAGATCACGAATATATATAGAAGCAGGAAGCTTATAGTTTTCGTGTTATTCGTGTTTAAAGTTGAAAATTTGCAATATTTTAATTACATATTTCCTATATATAAAATTAATTTTGCACTTATCACTTAACACATCACTTATTCATTTGCACACATCTACTTTATATACTATAGTGCAAAAATAGCTTCTAATGTACATTGAAGTTATTGTTGAAATATGATTATTTAAGAATAACAAATGAATTACGAACTGTCAAAGAATCAGTGTTACCATACTAAAATATTTTACAAACTAAACCAAAAAAAATGGGTATATAATGAAATATTATACTCTAAATACAGGACACATAATCGTAAGCATGAAAAGAAGTTCTACGCGAAAAAAATCTGATACACCCCGGTGTTCGACCGATCAGGGTTATTTTATTATAGATTGTTGATTCTCGTATTTGGGTTATAATCTGTTCACTTTATTTCATTTAGTTAGTTTACAAATGATGTCGATAAGGTAACACTGATTATTTGACAGTTTGTAATTCATTTGTTCTTCTTAATAACATATATGTATAATCATAATTCAACAATAATTTAAATGTATATTAAAAGCGATTTTTGCTCTATATTACATAAAATGAATATGTACAAATGAATTAGTGAAGTGCTAGTGGATATAAAAGTGAAAAATATAAGTGCAAAATGAATTTTATATATCGACAATATGTAATTAAAATATTGCAAATTTTGAACTTTAACCATAAGCTTATTGCGGCTTTAATTATAATTTTATTTCTTCGTTGGTTTCATATTTTTCTATTATATTTTCAAATAATGATAATATTGTTAAATAGTATATTGCAGTACATTGAGCAGGCATTGAAGAAGGAAGCAAATAAATTTTCTCAAGCCCATATAAAATTTCAAAAAATTCTATAATTCTCTAAAAAAATATTATTGCAAAGATATATAGATTTAATTTAAATTACGTGTTACTCACGCTACTCGCTTGTTTTCAAGTGTATTAGTGAGAGTAATTATAATTATAACTCATAAACAGAATCAATATTAAAAACTTTATATTGATTATCAATTCATTTGTGAATCGAAATTAAATTAGAAACTTAAATTGTGTATAAATCTATCTGAATAGCATTATAAAATTAATGCATCAGGAGAAGATGAAGACAACGAATATGCAAAACATAAATGGCAAAGCATTTCAATCAAAAATGGAAAACGAACAAACAATGAGTCTCCTAAAGTCCACCAAAGGAAGAAACAAATTCCAAATAGATTCGACCTCCTAAGTGATGATGAAGACGCTTTTCCGATGGCCGATGAGGTTSTGACAATGAATGAAACACATGTTCTGAATGCTCCAAAACCACCGCCGTTGATTATACCAGGAGTTTTTAACATAAGTGAAATAATTATAGTTATGATAAATGATATAGATTCTTACAGAAAAATTTTAAAATATTTAGACAGTGTCAAAGTGTGTTTTCACACGTATCAACCTAAACAGCATCGATCATAAAGAGTAGTCATAAAAGGTATTCACTTTTCCACTGATTTGGATGAAATAAAAAGTAATATTACATTATTAGTTCACTAAGTAAGAAATGTAAGTAATATTAAAAGCAGGATAACTAAGCAACCATTATCAATGTTCATTCTTGATTTGGAGCCAAACGTTAGTAATAAGGAAATTAACGAGCTTAAATATTTAATTGATGCTATTATTAAGGTAGAGGCTCCCCGTCAAACTAATGACATTATTCAATGCTATCGATGCTAGGAATTTGGGCATACCAAAAATTATTGTAAAAAACCGTAAAAATGCCTAAAGTGTAATTTAATGCATCCTACTAGTCATTGTACTAAATCTGAAGACACATTACCTATATGCAGTGTTGCCAACTTTATTTTTATCAAACCACCAAATAAGGCCGTATTAACCACCAGAAAACCACTAAACTTTGTCGGGCTCTCAAACCACCAGAATTCCACTAGAAATTACAGTGCGACACAAAATATTTCTTATTCATGAGTGACAACCATCTGTGTTACTTGTGAATTGTCAAGATGTCAAATAATAGCATCAGTTAATGTAATGTAAATGGACCAGCAATTTCATATAGCCACCAGTGAGAACACTTTTGGATTATGAAATGCTTAAATGTAATCTAATCTTTTAAATTTTCGGTCTGAACATA
>NW_017537278.1:36533-37877 GCF_001853355.1 Bactrocera latifrons | reverse complement strand
ATAACGTATACAGAGCATTTTATGAATCACCCTAGTGGTTAAATACTTAAATTACCACTAACTGGAACAATCTAATCCACTATAAAATCCACTAGCCACTAAAACCAAAAAAATCTCGCTGTAAGGCATATCTAAACCACCAGATCTAGTGGAAAATCCACTAAGTTGGCAACACTGCCTATATGCTTACATTGCTCACAAAACCATACAGAGAATTGCAAAGGCTGCATTCGTTCGAAATAAACCGGTTTCTGCAAGCATTAGAAAAGAGAACAAACATGTAGACCAATAAAACTTCCCTAGCTTAGGTAATGGAGTACCTAAATAAAATTATACTAGCAATGTGACAAATAACAACACTGAGCAGACATATGCTAATGTATTAAAAGGTAATGTTATATATAAACAAAAAGAGAAAAATGAACAAACTACGATGAAAAAAATGGAAGAAAAACAAATAGAATTAACAAACACCCTACTTAACATGATGCCTATACTTATTAATAAGTTATGCAAATGAACTTAAGATTAGCAATATGGAATGCCAATGACCCATCAAGCTCAATAAATTGAAAATGAGAATTATATTGACATTATGCTAGTGTCAGAAACATATTTCACAAATAAAACATTTTTACGAATAAAAAATTATGATATAGTCACTTCTAATCATCCTAGTAACTGGGCTCATGCTGTCTGTGCTGTTTTAATTAAAATTTCTATCAATTATGTCGCTCTTGAACCAATTCAAACACCTTTAATTCAAGCTACTGGAATAAAAGTTAAAACCAACTTTGTATGCTTTGTACTCACCACCAAGACACAACATATCAGCTTCTGAATACGCAAGCTTCTTTAGCGGCTTCGGTCCAAGATTTTTTGTAGGAGGAGATTACTATGCTAAGCATCCCTTGTGGCGCTCACGTATTCCAAACCCAAAGGGCAGAGAGCTTTACAAATGCATTATAAAAAATAATTTAAAAACTCTGTCAAGCGGTGAGACAACCTATTGGCCAAGTGATCCATTGAAATTCCTGACCTCTTAGATTTTGCTGTACATAAAGGTATCCCATCTCAGCTTGTATTCATCATCATAAATTACTAATAAAAATTTTTCCCTTTAATTTTAAAATATTAAAGTCAGAACAAAACACAGCAACAATTGTGTACTAATTAATACTTCCTGTTTACCAACTTTTATACAATTATTATTGTTTTAATTTTTACTGACTCATCAAATTTCTTTTACTTACTTACCTTCATGTTAAATTAATTTAAAAATAAAGTTCATTATTGGTGTAACCTTCAAGGAGATAAGGTGTTTTACTTGGCTCAAATTAACGA
>NW_017537278.1:33449-34754 GCF_001853355.1 Bactrocera latifrons | reverse complement strand
CTGAAATCTATTTTCTCCTGCTATATCTTCGAATTTCAATACCTCGTACCAAAATTCCTTTGTATTTTTTGTATTTTTCCAACTGAGTAGATGTATTTGACGCCACTACTCGTCAATCTTCGCAATATCTTCTTGTTTTTTGTTAAAATGCAACATCAATTCAGTAATCGGTKCTTTGTTATGAGATAGTGCGTGTTCTACGCTGATTTTCTGAATACTTTTCATGAGTTTCAAGTTTTCGGGCAATCTGTTTYTCAATTCTTGAATCAAAGATGCAATGAACTGGATGCACCTATTGCGGATTATTTCTTCTTGATTTGGCGGAAGTCCTTTATCTTTCATTGTTTGCAAGTGAATTTCAAATCTGTACCCCAGATAGCATTTATTATCTATTCTTATACAAATCTAGATGTGTATAAGAGACAAGTGAATTTCAAATCTGTACCCCAGATAGCATTTATTATCTATAAAATCTTGAATATTTTGCGTAAAAATATCTACCTTCTGGGTAGGCAATATTATCTTGTCAACAAGTGTATCAATTAAATTAGTCAGTTCGTCATACAGTTTAGAATGATCTGCGTCTTTCGATTCAAATAATTTATTAACCCTGTTAACATTAGTGAGAATTGGATAAATAAATGAAATGTATGCATAATTCACATCATCAGAGTACATTGCATGCAGCAATTCGGCTGTGTAGCATCTTTCATTTAATTTTGCGATATTAAAATGTGTTTTCAGTTCCAGCCATTGTGTGTAAATCCGTGCAACTGCGGACTCTAGAGAAAGCCACCTAGTTTGGCAAGACTGAACAATTTTTAAAGGGTCATGACCATCGTTTATTAGTTTGTATAGTTCTTTATAGGCAGCTTGCCTTGATGAAGAACGGCTGAACCAATCATATGTTTCTTTAATAATGAATTCGAGATTCCTGGGTAAGAACTCCTTTGTTGCTGCGGAGACTGCTAATTGTAAGGAATGACAAATGCAGCGCACCAAAACTAGACTCGGTATTTCTCTTTTCAGTTTGGCATAAACACCGTTATTAACTCCAACCATGACTRCAGCATTGTCAGTTCCAATGCCCATTAAATGTTTTAGGGGTATACCGAATCGTGTAAGTGATGCTTTTATAGCGGMAACAATGCCGTCTGCGTCACACTCGTAGAGCATTGGGATATCTAAATATGTAGATATAATTTTTTTGTGAGTGCAGCTGTAATAAATAATAACAATTCCCAAATATTTATGAACTGCGATATCGGTTGATTCGTCAATCAATAAACTATAGGATTGATCTTT
>NW_017537278.1:14668-31639 GCF_001853355.1 Bactrocera latifrons | reverse complement strand
TGAATAATATCGACATTTTTAACTCAATTAGAATTCCAGATGCAATCAAGAATCTACCCAAATTTGATGGTAATCCACGATTGCTCCACGAATTCAAGGACGAAATACTTCTTCACATTAGGGGAGCAGATAACACTCCTCATGGACTAATCCTCTTGAGAGCCATTAAAAATAAAATAGATGGTCAAGCCAACGAAGTCTTAAATATGTATGGCACATCCTTCAATTGGGATGAAATCGAAAGAAACTTGATATCGCATTATTCAGATAAAGGGACAGAAATATCCCTAATTAGAGATCTTCATTGTTTAAAACAATACGGCAAACCGATTAAAAAATATTACAGCGAAATAATGGAAATCCAATCAGCCTTGTCTAATAATTTATCTATCCATGAGTCCGACACTAATGTAATTAATGCAAAGAGAAATCTATTTCCTGAAATATGCCTAAACTCAGTTTTGTCGGGTTTACGGGAACCTATGGGATCTACTATCAGAGCAATGAGACCAGAATCAATGCCGATTGACCTTGACTACTACATTAGAGAACAGAATATTCATTATATTAGGTCCAATTTGAATAAACCCAAATATCCTCAATGGAGACCAAATTACTAATATAATCCATATCCTAAATATCCACACAATTTTGTAAATATTGCACCAAGACAAAAAATTATTACCAACCTAAAAGATATTCTAATTTTTCAACCAGACCTTACTATGTTAATAACAATAATTTTGAGCCAAATTCAAACAATCAGAGTCGTAATTTGTTACCCCAAAATTCCCAAATACACTGCGAAAATTTTTCAAATTTTAAACTCAACCAACGCTTCGATAATTTTTCGAGATAAACAAATTGGAGGCAATCACAGCCTAAACGGATACCGGTAGTGGATTTTCAAAATTTGAAAAGGGCACAAATAAATTTAAAACTAGCCCAAGCACTCAATTTAGTAGGATAATAAATAATAATAATATTAACGAATTTAGAAATCTTCGAAATGGAAGCTCTATCCCATGTCTTGACCACGTTAACAAGATAAACCTGGACCGTTATGAAAATTACAATATCGACGGTAATGATGGAAATCAAGAAACAAACAGGATACATAGAGAGCAATAAACATGGTAGTATTTTACCYTATATCAGTATAAGCTCTCCATTTGGCAGACAATTAAGATTCCTAATAGATACCGGAGCTTCTTCTTCATTTATAAACCCGGAATTTATAAATCCCTTAGATATCAAGCAATGTATTCCAATAACTATATCTTCTACTATCTTACATAAATATATTATTGACAAGCACGTGACATTACCTATTTTCAAAGAAATTAGAAAAACATTATTGATTTTATTATATTGATTATTTTAACGGACTGTTAGGCTTAGACTTTGCGACAAAAATTAAAGCTAAATTTGATCTTGAAAATAAAATACTAATCAAAAATACTATTGCAATACCTCTTAAAATTAAATCAAATTTTTCCTCTGATAAATTCACAATAGAGGCAAATTCGAAACAAATCGTAAAACTGCCAGTTGATTCTAAGGAAGGAGATATTATATTATGATAAATACAATAACTTTGGACAACGCCTTATTTATTTCTCCAGGCATATACTTTGCAAAAGACTGGTTTAGTACAATAGAAGTAGTTAATCCCACGGGGAATGACCAAACGCACCCTCAACTTTCCAAAGGATTATGGATAATGTCCCAAATGATTTGGTGGGAAAAATCTTCCTAGTTATTATATTTTCGACGTCCCTCCAGGAACATATTCAGCATCTAGAAAAAGTTTTTCTAAAGTTAAGATGTTCAAATTTTAAGGTCCAGATGGACAAATCAGAGTTTATGATTTTTTAGGACACGTAGTTGCGACGGAAGGCATAAAACCGGATCCGACAAAAATAGAAGCTATCCAGAAATTTCTAATACCACGCACTAATCGTGAAATAAAATCGTTCATATACCTACTTAGTGATTATAGGAAGTTTTTGCCGAACCTGGCAAGACTTGCAAAACCAATTACAGAATGCTTAAAAAAGGCAGAAGCATAACATTAAACGCCAGATATCTAGAAGCTTTCGAAACATGCAAGAACATTTTAATGAACGATCCAATACTGCAATACCCTGATTTCACAAAGCCATTTTTAYTCACAACAGACGCAAGTAACATTGCGCTTGGAGCAGTCCTTTCTCAAGGTCACATAGGTAGTGACAAACCTAATTGCTACGCAAGTAGGACTCTTTCTGAGAGTGAGATTAACTATTCCACTATTGAGAAAGAGCGTTTTGCCATAGTGTGGGCAACCAAATATTTCCGCCCATATCTCTTCGGTCGTAMGTTTAAAATAATTACTGACCACAGACCACTTACATACCTAATGAGGCTCAAGGAGCCCAATTCGAAATTGGTGAGATGGCGCCTGAAGTTGGAAAGTATGACTACGAGATCGTATACAAAAAAGGAAAATTGAACAGTAACGCAGATGCATTGAGCAGGATAAAATTACACCATGATAAAACCGCTGATACAAATTTGTGTGATTCGGACGATCTGTCTACAATACATTCATGTAAGGAAAATGTGAATGATGGCATACCAATTTCAGAAAAACCTTTAAATGAATTTTACTTGCAACTTTAATTAGAAAGATCTCACAAAAAACCCAGTATGACTGTTGAAACCATTTAGAAACAAACAACATAGAACTATAAGACAAAAAGAATTTTCTCAAGACACAATACTCAAATACTCAGATTTTCAAAAAATTTATACCCTCAGGTAAACTAACTGCCCTCTTCTCCGATGAACCAACTTTCAGAACTATTCAACTGATATACATATATATAAAGTATGTTGATACCTTTCAAATGGAAAACAATTTCGTATCGTCCGATGCACTAAAGTCCTATCAAATGTAACTAACAATGATAAAGAAATTGAACTAATTCGTACCTGTCATGAAAATAGGAACCATAGAGGAATTACCGAAATTTATGAAACTTAAAGAGACAATATTATTTTCCCCTTATGCAATCTATACTTTAAATAATTGTGAAATTTGCAATAAACTCAAATACTACATACACCCACCAAAATTAGAATTCCAAGTTACAGAAACACCAAACGACCCTCTTCAAATTTTGCACATTGACATATATACTATAAATAGTAAATGTATTTTCACCATCATCGATAAATTTTCTAAATATGCGACAGGCTATACATTACCATCAAGAACAAGCGTTGGTGGGCTCAAAGCTTTAAAACATTTATGAACTTTGCGGGAATACCTAAGAAAATTGTTTGTGATCAGGGTACCAAATTTACATCTAACATTTTTAAAGATTTTTGTAGACARTATGAAATTATACTTCACTTCACATCATTTCAACAATCCAGTAGCAGCTCTCCAGTAGAACAACTTCATTCAACCCTAACTGAAATATGCCGAATTATAATGACAACCAGAAAATCCAAGAAAATGGAATAAGATCACGAAGAGATATTAGATGAGACGTTTATAACTTACAATAATATTATCCATTCATCTACAAAATTTACACCATATGAGTTCTTTGGAACCGTATACTTTCTTAAGAGACATAAAATACGAAAACAAACACGAATTTTTGGTTAAGTTAAATTAATTTAAAGAAAACTATACCCCATTGTTAAAGAAAAAGTTATGAAAGCTAAATTAAAAAATATTAGTCGTCTTAATAAACCTAGGAAACCTCCAGAGTGTAGGAACAAAGAAGAGGATATATATCGAAAAGAATGTAGGAGAAACAAAATAACTGCACGATTCCCAAAACATAAAGTATTAAAAGATAATGACGTTACTTTACAAACTACTAAAGAAAAAAAATTATACAAATCAAAAATTAAACTGAGACTACGAAAATAATAAACAATTATTTACTTTTAGAATAGCCTTTGTTTATGGACAAGTTTTGGAAATACAAAATTTCGACAAAGACAAGAATATGATAGCCCTAAAGATTGGACRCGCGAGAACGATTGAAAGTTATTCCAATTTCATTCATATAATAGACTTGGACAATTATAATTCGCAAACTTCAAAATTAATTACTATCGTAGACAAACTTGAAACAAAAGCCTTCTAAAAGATGCTGCTAAAATTTGTAAGCTGAAACTTAAGGGACTCGAAAACAAACTACAGACATTAAATTCATATAAACGTACAAAACGAGGACTATTCTCTATATCTCTGACATAATAGAAGCTGTAATGCTCGCAAAGCTTGGTATAGTATCAAAGCTTATTCTTCTTCCAGATGAATTGAATGAAATAAGACACCATTTTAGGTCTCAGAGTATTGACTTAGTTTCGGACGCTTTACGAACTTCTGGAACTCCAAGCATATTATAATAATAGCAACCTAATTTTTAATATAACTCTACCAAATTTGGCTAAAAGTACGAATTCGCTTTTCCATCTCATTCTTCTTCCTATGAATAATACGAAAGTAATTAAAACAAAATCATACGTAAGTTACAATAACCACGAGCTCCAGTACTTAACAGAGGTTTGCCCAAAAATTGAGAACGTGTATTACTGCAAGAAGCACCAATAATTCAACTTGTATCGGTAGAATCTTGAATAATAAAACACCAAAATGTCCTGCGAACGATGTGGGGCCCACATCGAATATATTCCAACCGGAAGATAATTATATAATGCTTATCAACGTAAAGGGACTACCTATAACCTCTAATTGTGGGCAAAATTTCACAATTGAAGGAACCTCCTTTCTCCACTACATAAATCCATCACGATAGCGGGAACAACATATGTAACCTGGTCTACGGAAAGGAGTCAGGTGTCAAAAAATCAATTTTCACTTTTTAGTCTGATTCGGATGGAAGATGAGATGATTTTTCACGTTATAGAAGACTAGTTTTCGCACGTTARCTCTCTTTTCGTAGACCAGGTCACATATAAAGACAACCCTTCATCCCATTGGGACACAATCTTTGTAGCACCACCAAATCTAGAGAAAGTGCAAATAACAACATTAACAGAGACTTTAAGCCTAGAGAAAATCAAAGATTACAGTTTCATCAACAAAAATGATATTATGAAATTAAGAAAGGACGCAATTCAAAGAAGAAACATAATAACGATAACACATTGATACTCATCACCTTAACTATCACTAGTCTGGCTCTGTTATGGAAAAACCCCAAAATTCAGTATTATCCTAAGCCCACTGAAGCCGCTCTGTCCCCACCAACTTCGTTGTGGCCATCGCTCTACTCTAAGGGGGGAGGAGTCACATCAACCCCCACCAAAACCCAGAAAACACCAATAAAACAACAACAAATCATTAAATTTATTTTCTTATTGTACTTTAAAATTTTCATTTGAATTTTAAATAGTTTAAGTTAGCAATATAAAACATTATTTTCTTACAAACTAAATTGTATTCATATTCATAAATTACTAATAACAATTTTTCCCTTTAATTTTAAAACATTAAAGTCAGCAGAACAAAACACTGCAACAATTGTTTAAATTTTACTGACTCATCAAATTTCTTTTACTTACTTACCTTCATGTTAAATTAATTTAAAAATAAAGTTCATTATTTTTGTAACCTTCAAGGAGATAAGGTGTTTTACTTGGCGCAAATGAACGAAGTAAAGTAATAACATAACTCTCGCCAATTATTGTCAGCTACAACACATTAATCAATGTTAAACCACGAAAATATTCTGCTTTAAGCAACAAAAGTGATATTTGCATATTTCAAGACTGGTTAACTCAAAATGTAGTACTAAACACCTCTATTAAAACTTCAGCTGAACTGGATGATATAGTTGAAGGTTTTACAAACTTAATTCATAAAGCTGCTTTTGCTGCTACTCCCCAAAAAGAGGATGAATTCTCGCCTCACAACTCATTTCACGTGTCTACAGAAATTAGAGCATTAATGCAGAATAAAAGAAGTTTACGAAAAAAAAAAAGGCAAACCAGCAGAAATCCAACTGACAAAACTATTCTAAACAAAGTCACAAAGGAGCTAAAAGAAAAGTTAGCTGATTTCAAAAATAAATCGATATCTGAATATGTTGCGAGTTTAAACTACAGAAATAATGAAGACCATAAGATATGGCATGCTATTAAATACATAAAACGGCCTAAACAGGAAATGTGCCTATCAAAGACAGTAACAACATGTGGTGTAGAACAGATAAAAGTAAAGCAAATGCATTTAGTAATTACCTTGAAGCATCTTTCACTACTTTTGATTACAGTGGCAGGAACAATGATGCTGAAATATTAGAATTCCTTGGCATAGCATGTCAAATGTCTTTACCACTGAAGCATATTTCACCCGCTGAAATACGTACTGAAATCTAGAAATTATCTAACAAGAAAGCCCCAGGATATGACAAAATTGATGCCAAAGTAGCTAAATTACCTAAAAAAGGAATTATGTTGCCTACACTTATATAATACATAGTATAATCCTATTTTACGGCTTAACCATTTCCCTATTCATTGGAAGTGTGCTGAAATTGTGATGGTGCCTAAACCAGCTAAATCTGAGAACGAAATAACCTCATACAGACCAATCAGTTTGTTGCCTTTATTCTCCAAAATATTTGAAAAAATATTTTTGCGCAGAGTTGTGCCAATACTAAAAGAGAATAAGGTGATACCTGAACATCAATTTGGGTTTCGTCGATATCATGGTATTCCCGAACAATGTCACCGGGTAATTAATTACATTATTGATGCTTTAGAACGTAAAGAATATTGTTCAGCTACGCTTTTAGACATACAACAAGCATTTGATAAAGTTTGGCATCATGGTCTACTATACAAATTAAAAAAAGTATTCTCCTCTCAAGTATATCTAATTCTCAAGTCTTATTTAACAATCAGGTCGTTTTATGTAAAGATAAATGACGATACGTCTGACATAAAATACATAAATGCAGAAGTACCTCAGGGAAGCGTTCTTAGACCTGTTCTATACACCATCTTTATGATATACTGCTCTATTGTAGTCAAGGCAGACGCCAATTGAAGCAACTAATTTAGTTCAAAGTGAATTGAACAAGATACAGACTTGGTTAGATTGCTGGAAAATGAAAGCAAACGTTAATAAATCCGTACACGCTTTATTTACATTAAGGTGAAGCGACTGCCCTTCTTTGATTTTAAATGGCAATACTATTCCTAAAAGTGATAGCGTTAAATACCTCGGCACGCACTTGGACAAACGATTAACTTGGAAACAGCACATACAAACCAAAAATAAATAACTAAAACTAAAAACCAAACAACTTACATCTTGAAATAAATTACTATTATATAATATAAATCTATACTAAAACCTACATGGATATACGGTGTTCAACTTTGGGGCACTGCTTGTAATTCAAATATCAAAATTCTACAAAGATACCAATCGAAAACTCTAAGAATAATTACATACGCGCCTTGGTTCAGAACAAATAAAGCCATTCATTCAGACCTGAATATACGTTTTGTTAAAGATGAAATTAAAAGATTTAGTTCAGCATATTTGCACAGGATAAGTTACCATGACAATCCTTTGGCAATAATATTATTAGATGATAGTAATAAAACTATTAGATTTAAAAGACAACATGTTCTAGATCTCCCATTTAGGAATTAAGTAAATGTTTAATTACATATGTAACTATGATATTAAATGTACAATTAAATTTTTTATATAAACATTTGTATTTAGATCATATTGTTACATAGTATATTATTTTTGGTTTCATGGGAGATCAAAAATATAAGTCAAATTATGGTTTCGTTATAAAATTTGCTTATTATTTACTAAAATAGATTGCAAATAAAAGGTATTTAACAAAAAAAAAAAATAGTATATTGATCCGTAATTTTCAAAAATTGCTGCATCTTCTTCGTCTACAAGTATGTAATTTTTTCTTGTGTAGTCAATTAAGTCTGATATAGTATTGTTGATAAATAAAAGTGTACAAAAAACTCACCTTAAAGGCCACTCACACTTTTCTTTTTTTAAAAAGAAAACAAAATGCACCAATTCAGAAAATCGTTATAAAACCTTTTATTTGTTGCGAAATTCACTTCAAAATTCAAACAAAAAAAAAAAAAAAGATATAGTGGACATCGAATGCGTTGCAGATCCGCTGGTAATGCCGGTGATGCTGGCGTGCTTTGTCGCGGGGCCGTTGTTGCGGTGGAGCCTATCGTTGTTCGAAGTTCTCTGTGAGAGAAATGGTGATATTAGTAATATTTATATTGTGAAATTTACAATAATATGGACATTTGTGCCACGATATATGGCATGAATAGGATGACATTTTTTTTATCAGACATTTAAGTTWGGTCTTTTGCCCGATTTTATGTTTATTCGAGGTTTCGATTTGGAAAGCGGTTTACATGTTTTAGCGATTTATTGATTTATTAACATTGCGGTTTCGGTTTTACGTTTCTTTATCTTCGACGGTTGGTAGAAAGCATAATTTGACGAGCGGTCTGGTTAGCGTTCCGGTTTGGGTGTGGAGATCAAGTACTCGAACATGACCGTCGGAACCATAATCAAATTGTTTTATGAGGCCGAGTCGCCATTCCGTAGGAGGGAGACAATCGTCTTGCATAAGAACGCATACTCCAAGCTTTGGTGCCTTTTGTTGAGTTTTCCACCGCTATCTCTCATGAAGGTCATTTATGTAGTCTTCCTTCCATCGGCGGCTGAATTCATGATGGATGAATTCGCTCCTATCTGTTTAATAAGGATAGCGACTCCACGCCTAGCTCAGGTATGGCCAGAATGCGTGCTCCTTTGAGAAAGTGCCCTGGAGTTAAGGCTGTGAAGTCTCAGGGATCTTGCGATTATGGGGGTATGAATTGCCAATCGATCCCTTGGGGTGTATATTTTTTGACGATTTTCCGTTGCTCTTTGAGCTCCGACAAAATTTTTTCCATTGTCGCTCATAATTTTTAAAGGAAATCCGCGTCGTCCGACAAAGCGGGAAAATGCTGCAAGAAAAGCCGCAGTGATCAGATCCGAACATAGCTCGAGGTGTACTGACTTTGTCGTAAAACATACAAAGACAGCCACATACCCTTTTCTAAATGAGGAAGACCTTAGCATCGAGGCCTTTATCTGGAAAGGTCCAGTAAAATCAGCCCCAGTGATGGTAAAGGGTAGAGCATAGTTGCAGCGTTCGGGGGTAGGTACGCTGCCATGATCGGCGTACGCATCTTGTGTTTGTACATAGTACACTGTTTACACATGAAAATGGTTCTTTTAATTTGTGGCTTTAGTCGCGGTATATAAAATCCTTGTCGGACCATTTGTTGCATCAACAGATGCTCACCATGCAATGTAAGCTTTAGCGTCCAGGAATGAGTTTAAGACGAGAAGTGAGCTTCCCTTTTCGAGAGTTCGCTTTTCAAGCAACTTTGATTTCTCTTTGCTGAAATAGTGAGTTTGTGTATACAAGATAAGACTGACCTTGGCATGTTGCAAATCGGAATATGTTAGTTCTATGTAAGGATCGTTTGATATTCTTTTCACTTTTTGTTTAAGTTTATGAATGAATTTGTGCATATAAACGACTACTTAGTACTCGAGGAAATGATGAAAATCTGTGGAGAATATCGTCCTCTTCCGGAGTGATATGAAAATTTTCTATTTTCCGACTTTCCGGAGGTATGATATTCCGAGCAGAAGACTTTGGCCAGAATTCTTGTGATTCTTTTAGCCATGTATGACCGCTCCACCAGAGTGTAGTGCTGGTGAGATGCAGTGGTTTGCAACTTCTTGTCCCAAAATCCGCTGCACTTGCAACATGTTGCCATTCTGCTGGGCTAACTAAGTCCAAGATTTGAGATATGCGGTTAGATGTCTTCCAGCTATGCTAGAACTATTTCTGAGTCGGACCAGATATACATTTTGTGATCGCTTAATTTGAGATGGGTTTGAACTATTGAAATTAATTTTGCTAACAGAAGAGCACCATTTAGTTCAAGCCGTGGAAGGCTTAGTGTCTTCAAAGGGGCAACTTTGGCTTTGGCTACCAAAAGATGTGAAGCTATTTTGCTATCATACTGAGTGCATATTTAGACTGTTACGGAATAAGCCTTTTCAGAGGCATCATAGAAACCGTGTAATTCTGCGTTAATGTTACGTGTGAAATTTACCCATCGACGGATTCGAATTTCTGATATAGTATGTAGGTTGTTAGCAAATTGAACCCATTTTGTAAGTCTTCCTTTTTTATATCTTTGATAATTTCGGGATGATTAGATGTTATTATCTTTAGGAGAAAACCTGCTGAATTTAGTGCTTTGATCGCTTGAGGTAATGATTCGCATGCTAACAGTATACTAGGATATAGGATCATTAAGAGTTTTTCCCAACCACGTTAGTTCAACGAAACAACAATGATTTAAATGAGAAATTGGGCTGCGTAATTAAATTTGAAGTAGAAAATAGAAAACTTGTCACCTTGGTGGTTAGCAATAGACTATATAATTTAATGTTAATGAAATGTAATTATGTACAACGATTAGGCTTATGCTAATATTTTCGATGGATGTTCATATGCTTGCACATGCGAAAGAGTCACACAAAAGGAGTGACAAAAACTCTCGCTGTTACGTTGATGCGAACTTATGTATGTAGTCTTGCATACGTGTGTATATACAAATGAGCATGGATGCACCTACAATTTATAGTACATTAGAATGCACATTAGGGGGTCCTTATTTGTAAGGGAAATTTCAAAATGTTTATATGACAGTTTCCCGGCCAGAATTTGGTTCCTTTATGTATTTAAAGTAAATAGTTAAAGTTTGGGGTCAATACGATAACATTTAGTGGGCCCGGAAGCCACCTGAAAAATTTAATAGGTCAGTAGGTATGGGCAAATATTGTATATTTTTATTTTTTTTTCATACATATTACATATTTAAATTTATATTTTACATTAAATCAATTTTTTTGTATGATTTGTATTTTTTGCGATACGATTCAACAATTTGGAGTACCAACTGCTTTTCCTCTTCATCATTCGTTAAAATTTTGTTGTAGTCTTGCAAAAATTTTATTCAACAACTTGTAAGTTGCGGAAAAAAATTATAACCTGAATTATTTTCCCATTGGGATGGATCCAAGCCCAAAAAGGCTGAAGTTAACCCGAAATTATTGAAAAAAAAATGTGTCTTTTCTGAAACAAGTTAAGTTCGTAAGTTCGAAAATCTGTCAATTTTGAGTGGATTCGGCTATTTTTTAAATGAACAACTGGTTCCTTGCTTTTTAATTGTTTTATCATTTTACGTTTTTCTGCGTGGGTAACTTATAAGTCAAAAAATGATAACGCTACTGTTTCTTCGGCGATGTACCATAACTGGTTAAACATTTTTTTAATAATAGCTTCTGAAATTGTTGAATCTGTATCTGTATAACTTAGAGCGTCTTTAATAAAGCAAAGATCTTGATTAGGTGCTGAATTCGCGTTTGTACTTCCGAACCAACTTTTGATGTACATTTAACAATGAAAATACAAATATTGCGGATGCCCCTCAATTCCCTGGTTGTAAGTTTAAACTGATCACTTAATAAATATATTTTGAGACAACAGATTGCTTTTCCCATCCACCGTGCGTTGCTGGTTGCACCTGGAGGATATAWATTAAAGCAATCTGCACCAAGGAAAGTTAAAGCAAGTTGTAGCATTTCTTTGTAGTCATCGCGGCTATGCGATTTTTTTAATTGGTCCTGCAAGAAGTCCAAGAGCGTCCCGTTCCACTTATCTTATTTTTGATGCCACAAATTTATCACCAACACTAGTTTTAAACAAGGTTTTCTTAAGGTTTGGCCAGGCCTTCACAAATCGTTCAAACAAGAGTATTTCTGGAGCTCAGTTTGACATCATCTTTGATTCAAAAACGTTGCGCAAAATAATTTCGTACATATGATGACGGCATGGTAGGTGCATGAGATTGCGTTGCAGTTTTTTTTTTTCAAAAGGACTGCGGCTCCATTTTTAACACCAGTATTGACAGCAGTTGTATCATAAGATATGCCTTTAACAAGTTCAACAATGTTCCAATCGACTAAACTCTGATAAACAGTTTCAGCAATATTTGCAACAGTCGACGACTGTATCTTTGATGCTCCAAGAAATTTCGATGTTCCATCGTAGCTAATTAAAACAGCAATTCTTTCCACTTTACTACGACCTTTTATATCTGTCATGAACTTCCCATAAAAATGAACAACTAGTGCTCCATTTGCATTGGCCTTGTTAAGTGTTTGAATAAATCAACATTAATAAAAGTGCATTGTCAACTATAAGGAACTCACATTTTCTTTAAATTCAGTAGAAATATCTTTGAATTCTGCAGACCGATTTTGTTGACGCATACGATGAATTGTTGATCGATTAATAACAAGTTCTTCCACACAATGACCCAATGCTTCAACAGCGGCTGCTAAAATATGTACGGCCATACCATCTGACACTTTGGCATTGTCTAATGCAGCTAACAATCCTGGTGTTATGATACTTTTAGTGCCTCGTCGCTTTTTACACTCAGTTTGTAATAATTTTTTTCCAACAGAATTACTACATTTTCATTTCCAGCTTCCACAAGTACTATATCATTTTCATTGCTTTCCTCGATTATATTAGAACATTCAGAATTTTGTTCATCATATCGCCTTTTTCGTAATGCTGCTTTCTCCTGTCTTTCGTGTGCACGCACATCATGCAACCTGGCCGTCCTTTTTGAGGTTGCATTTCAAGAAATTTCTTATCTTCTACTAACTTCATTTTTTCAAGCGCATTGCATTAGCGGTGGCCATGTCAAACAAATCATCCAAACTTCCAATAACATATCAACGACTTTTTCCTGTGAATTGGATTTCTTTTCTGGAACTGTCTTCAGGATTTTTTTCCAACTTTCGTACAGTTTCAATAACTTCTCAACACATTTATCTTCTTTTCTTATCGGTATTCGTGCTTGTTCCCAAAATATAGTGCTGCTTTGATACCAAGTTTTGCACTTTCCTTTGCTGAAAGATCTACAAATCTCATATTGTAAAACAAAACTTCTAAAACCTGCCGATTAGATGGAAGTTTAGCACCTGTAATTTGATGCATTGTGTATCCAATCAAACTAACTTTTCTTAAATTGGCAACTGACATTCGTGTTGCTAAACTAGACATATTAGTTTATTTTATATACTTCACTTTTTACACTTTAAACACAACCGCCCACCGAAATTCAAACAATTTTAAAGTATTTATTAAACCAAATAATCATTCTTCAAAACAATTGTTATTTCTTGCTTGTGAACGCTTACAATTATATTTACTTATTAAAATCACAATATGCACAAGAACCTCTTGCATGCTTTTGGAAATATTTCACAGCAGAAATGTCCCGTTATGAGCAGTTACTATTTTATTTTCTGGACGACTTATTGTCGCCACACAGTTCACTTTTTCTCAGGAAATTTGTTTGCCTACAAACAGCGCGCTCAAAATGTAGAAACAAATTTCGGTAAATTTGCAAAATATCAAGCTTGCGTTGCATGCCTTTTTTTTTTAAATACGCAAAATTATCACAACTATTTTAATTGTTATTACCGAATAAGAATACAAAAATGGAATAATTATTTTATTATTTTTTTTATTTATTACATATATGTTTTGTTAAATATACTATAAAAACTGCGTCTAATATAAAGCGAATGTATGAACATTGATATTTGCCCATACTGACCTATTGAATTTTTCAGCTGGCTTCCGGGTCCACTATATGTTCTCGCATTGACCCCAAACTTTTACCGTTTTATCTAAATATATAAAGGAACCGATTTCTGGTCGGGAATATATAGAAAACCGATGTTTGAAAATAAGGACACCCCTAATGCACATACATATGTTTGTTAGTACAATTGAGTCTGTGCTTTTATATATGAGTAACTAAACTTAAAATAACTTAATAACTAATAGGGTGTAACGTTAGTTGACCAACATCCCGGCCCCGTTGAAAGGACTTTCATACTGGTAAAACTGCAATTTTGTGGATTGGGCGACGAATTGTACCCTTTGAAGTTCGCACATCAACTACTCTGACTCGTGCATCCTGGGATAGCATTTATGACACGACCAATTAGCCATCGTTTCGGTGGTACATTGCCCTCATGGATAAGAACCATTGTGTTCTTACCAACATTTCCATGGTTAGTGTTATACTTGTTCTCGCTTGCAGATCGCGTATATAGTCGTGTGACCAACGTTTCCAGAATATTTGTTTGAGGGCAGTTATTTGATTCCTTCTGTTGACTTGATTGACGTTGTCAGCTACTACTCGCTCCGGAAGACTCTTTAACGCACTACCAGTTAAGAAGTGACCTGGAGTCAAAGCTTTGTAGTCGCTGGGGTCAGACGAAAGTGGTGATAGAGGCCGAGAATTTAGTCTTCTTCTATTTCTACCAAGGCTGTAGTGAGTTCTTCATATGTTAATTTGGTATTCATAACGCTACGATTCAAATGCCCTTTTTCTGATTTAACTGCGGCCTCCCAAATGCCACCAAAATGTGGTGCCCTAAAAAAATTGATACAGTGAAACTTCGATAAGTCGTAACCTCGATAAGCGAAAAACCTTGATATTTCATAGTATTTCTTCGGTCCCTAGAAAAATTCTCGAAAAATCCATGTATTTCGGTCCCTTTAATAACTCGTATTTTTCTTGACACAAAATTTGAAAAATGTGTATCAGAAGCCTCTACAACTTGTATTTTTTATAATATAATGTATAATTGCACCGCCCACACCGCAATGGAACCTTTGAGCAATGTGCAGACTGAATTTCTCCCACCTAACACCACTTCAGTTGGTTGCCACTCGACAATGGCATAATCAGAAGTTTCAAAACATTGTACCGTAAAGAAGTTGTTGTTAAACTGCTTGAAAGCTTCGAGGAAAAAAAGGATTATTCGATTTCGATTGTATAACTTGATAACTTGAAAAACTCCATAACTCGTACTTAAATTGTGGTTTCCTTGCAAATACGAGTTATCGAAGTTTCACTGTATGTACATATGTATTAAATTTACCATATAATATGTGGGACACCAGTAGAAATTTCGATAGCGGTTGCTTATCTCCCTTACCGTAGTTACATAAAAAGAGGAATTCATCAGCGTACAGATGTCGCAACACATCACTTACACCCTCTGAACTGCCATTCATCCTTAAAACAACCTGTTTCTGTACATTGAAATTATTATATTATGAAGAAATTGTACACTTTACTAACCGTCCAATGAAATTCCTAGCATTTTAGTTTCTCGTCAATTTTCAAAGCTGCTGCTAGTGTTGTTAAAGATAGGGTGGAAGCATTTTCAATTTGAGCATTTTCGATTTCTTCGCCAGCCAGACGGCAGTTGGTGAACTTTACGAATTAGTACTTTATAATTAAATATACAGATGTTTAGGATGACGAGAAAAGTTGTCATCCGGTTGACTGTGTATCTGTCCGTCCGTGCAACCTGTAAATTGAGTGGAAAAATTCTCAAAAGTTTTTGAGAAGCGAAAATACAATGGTAATGCATGAATAAATCAAGAGGCCTAATTGCCCGTCCCTAAGGATTTGCGATAAAAATAAAAACACATCCGATCGATTCCACGGTTCAATTACAAGAGATCCCTTATTTCACTTCAACTAGTAACGTAGCCTAAATCTCAAAACTAAGTAAATAATTAGCAACTTTCGTTAAATACTGTACCAGATTAAGTTCAGGTAAGTAATTTAAGTAATATTTTATTATTACACATGTATTATTAAGGTAAGTATACAATAATAATATAATTAAATATTTTATAATTTTTATAATTCATGTTTTCTTAATTTTAGTTTTAAGTTTGAATATACATGTGTTGTTGCTTGACACAACACCGGCCACCTCAACAGGATCAGGTTACTTCAACCTCCGTAGGAAGCAAGGACAGTTTGTGGATGGGGCGCTTAATTGTGCCTACCATTGTCGTCACGTTTGCAATTCGCACCTTGCCATCTTGCCCTTCGACGGTTGCGACGACACGTCCTAATACCCACTGCTTCGGCGGCACGTTTTCCTTGTCGATGAGAACGAGCTCGATGAGCTACATATTGCGTTTGGGGTGCAGCCACTTGTTGCGCACCTAAAATCCCGGCAGGTTTACTTTGGACTACTGTCGCCAGAACAGCAAACAACTTGCCATCTCTCGCAACAACGAACTGGACCCACTGGCACCTTCTCTGAAGGTAATGCTCGCAGGGAGCATCCTATTAGTAGATGCGCTGGTGTTAACGCCTCGCCGTTGTTGGGGTCTTGGCTCAGAGCTACTAGGGGACGCGAGTTGAGGATGGTCTCCCTTCGGCCAACAATATTGCTAGCTCATCTGCTGTGAGTARCGCGTTGGCGATTACCCGAACGATGAGAGGTTTGATTGACTTCACTGCGGCTTCCTCTTACAATCCGCCGAAGTGAGGCGAACTCGTTGGTATAAAGATGAAGCTGCACCCTTCGTCTGCTACGAATCTCTTAATTTCTGGACCCATTGCTAGAAAGGCCTCCTTCAATTTGCGCAGCTTGCGATCGGTGCCGACGAAGTTGGTGGGATTGACGCTGAATATCTTCGTGGGCATTCCTAGGCGTCCAATGTARCTTTTTAGGCCGAAAACGAATGAATTAGAAGTACTGCTTTGGAAGTAAAGTAAGTCGACGTTGCGAGTTTTCAAGAGAAAAGTTCTTCGAAAGATTTATGGTAGTTGGCGCGTTGGCCACGGCGAATATCGCATTCAATGGAACGATGAGTACGAGATATACGACGACATTGACATAGTTCAGCGAATTAAAAGACAGCGGCTACGCTGGCTAGGTCATGTTGTCCG
>NW_017537278.1:11067-14603 GCF_001853355.1 Bactrocera latifrons | reverse complement strand
CTTGGAATATCTAATTGGCGCCACGTAGCGAAAAGAAGAAACGACTGGCGCGCTGTTGTTAACTCGGCTATAATCGCGGTGGCTACGCCAATTAAGAAGAAGAAGAAGCTTAATGACTTTTCAGTGCAATTACTGTCGAAAATATTAGGGTGGTTCGAAAACCATTTCGTTAAGGTGAATCCGGCCGAGTTTAATATTTGAATTACCTCTTTTCTCAAAATATCTAGGGACTCAAAATTTTTGAACCCTGTTAATAAATCGTCAACATAAAAGTCGCCTTTAATGGCCAATGAACCGAGTGGATATTTCATTGTATTGGCATCACTGAGCATTTTCAAACACGAGAAATGGAGCAGACGCAGTTCCATATGTTGAATTTGCTCAGAAGCATGCTCTCTCCACACAATAAGCTGACAATTTCCGACTTCTTAATGCATAATTATTTGACGGTACATTTTATTAATGTCCGTTGTTAGTGCATACTTAAATAAGCGAAAACGAAGAAGAGTTGAGTATAATTCTTCTTGGATGGTTGGACCTACCATCAAAAGTTCATTCAACGCTATTTGAGTTGAAGATCGACTCGAAGCATCAAAGACAACACGTAATTTAGTTGTTCTGCTCTTGGGGCTCAAAACGCATTGATGCGGAATGAAATAGTGTGGCTCACTCGGGATCTTATTATTTGTTGGGCTCATGTGACCCAGTGCTCTATATTTATTCATAAGGTCGAGATACATTGCACGAAGTTCTCGGTCTTTTAAAGTCCTTCTCTCCAGGGCCTGAAAACGCCGAACTTCGATTTCATATGAGTGATGAGTAACTTACGGTCAGCTTTTAAGGGCATTCTGACTTGAAGCCGTCTTGAAGGCAATACTTGAGCAGTATTAACGAAAAAATTTTCACACTCTTGTTGCTCTTACTGAATTTAATGCCATATAAATCTGAAGGTAATTCTTCCAGAGCCCAAAATTTTTGGATTACTGAATCTATTGTCGAAAAGTTTTCCTCAGCTTAGCATAGTGTGCTATGTAATCTGGAAGGAGAACTCATATTATTGGCGTAAAGGATATCCACTCTTTTTAGATTTATGGAGTTCTGGGTCCGTCAATTCAATATTGTGCGGAATTTTCCAGCCACTAACATTGATGTTATAATCTGGATGATTTACCGAAATGCATCGCATTACCCATAATTCCGCCGAAAATTGATAATCGTTTCACCGGGATTTGACAAACGCGATTAGTTTTAACCCCACTTTTGTGTTTGAATTGCCAATTCCTATTACGCTTAATGTTTTGTGCTGACGTAGGCTCCGCAAATTCTGTTCCATGTCCTCCGTCATAAAGTTGACCTGGGAGCTTGAGTCCAGCAATGCTCTCTCTAATCTCCACAGCCGGTCCTCACTAAATTTATTGCTATTGCCAAAATTACCCGATTCAGCATTCTCGCTGTATGCATGGCATGTGTGGTGTATGGTTACAGATGAGACCTCTGCTGCACCGGAAGCGCCTTGAAAGTGGGGCAGGTAGTCAAATAGTGGTTCTTGGGCTTGCACTGCTGACAAAGAGACTGCCTCGTATTAGCTGCAACGGGTGGCAGAGTTAACCTTTGTCATCACTATGTGTAAAATTATAGCATTTGTAATCTGTTTCTCATCACCCAAAGATAGTAACGAGTAATACTCTGCTGACACTTCGTCAATCATTGAGCGCAATGAAGGCGCAGAAGGCTTTGGGATTATTATCAGCTGAAAAAATTCAGATATTGTTTTGAAAAATATCAAACATCTATTAACATAAACTTTTTTGAGTCTTGCCAACGCTTTCGGATAATTTACATCCGACATCTGAAATGCTCTCCAGATAGACAATTTACCAAATGGTTAAATTTTTCTATATCTGGAATATTTGGATCATAGCACAGTACAACAGCTAATCTGGGGTGAGAAATTCCAAGTCAGGGTGATGGTACTAGGTGAGTACAGTAAAACCCTCAAAGAGTCTGGCGTTCGTATGTGTCAGTTTTTTTATGACCTTTTAAATATTTTTCTTATTTCCCATGGTTTTCCATCTTAACAAATTAATTTTTTCCAATCAGGCGTCCTAAATGGTCCAGATATACGGAGGCTGATTAAAAGTGACGCATTCAACAATATCTTGATTGATATATATTGAATGCAAGGCAAAGAAGTAATAGAAGGCTTGTTGGGAAAGCATCGTTCTAAGAACTACGATGTTTCTGTCGCAAGGATGTTAAGAGCATTCTCGGAAATTGTTTTTTTTTTTTGATTTTTGCCAAAATGTTACAACTAAGCGAAAAAACATCAAGATACGGAAAACAGGGATCATAAGGTCATAAAAAAAACTGACACATAGGAACGCCAAACCCTTTGAGGGTTTTACTATACTGACCTAGTGCAATCACCTTGACTTGGAATTTCTCACCCCCCCCATAATAATCCCAAAAATGTTCCACAAAGTAATGAACCTAGATCTCAAACGAACTCATAAAATTTTTAAACTCTGAATATTCTCCCTTGAATTTCGCAAATTTATTTTAGGGAGCTTTGAGCTTTGAGAAGCTACAAAAGATGTTTCGGCCAATGAAGTTTTATTTTTCGCTAAAATTTACTTGATTATGGAGTTCGATTCACGATTAAAAACCCTTGTTCACTTTGAATTCGTATATGAATGTCGCAATATACGTAATAATAAGTACGTATATAATATGTGAATATATACATATATGTATAATATTAATAAAATGTAATATGTATAAAGTGAAAAAGGGAGAGCCAAAAAATGAAAGTGCACTTGTTTTGTTGTAGTTTGCTTCTTGCACTGCTTTCAGTGAATCGCCTGCTTTCTTTACCTGGTGCGTCGGCTGTTTGCCGGCGCTTACGTCCCTTTTGCACAGAATGCATCGCCAGCTCATTCCACGTGGACAGAAGTTTGATGGCAGCAGCGACGTTGTAGCAGCAGCGGAGTGATGGCAGCGAGTAATTATAGCAGCAACGGATTGGTTTTACCGGCATTTTTGCTTTTACCGTTTTTTTTTTTATTTGCTGCATTTTCAACAGTTTTTAAACAGTTCTCCAACGGCTTTTTGCACTGTTTTTTAATTTCTTCGTATGACACTTTAAACGGCTTTTTAAACGATTTTTCACCGGCGTTTTCAAATTGTTTTTTAATTTGTTTTTTTGAACGGTCCTTCTCGTTATACAATAACGCACATACACATATATATACATATATGTCTTATAAACATATATGCCCGCCAGCCCAGCCCAATTTAGAAATTTTGTCATTTCGCCTTTCATTCTTACTATTGAACTATTGTATACTAATTTTTTTTTTGCTTTTACGTATTAGGTATTAGCTCTCTCTGCATCCGCGATACTACCCTTTTCCTTTTTCTTTTGCTATCATAAGCTTAGGTAAGTATATGGGTAAGTATTAGGACTCCAATTCAGTGTACATGCGTATATATGTGGCGACACCCACATTAAACATATCTTTAAATTTATTTAATTC
>NW_017537278.1:3952-10467 GCF_001853355.1 Bactrocera latifrons | reverse complement strand
ACTTACACACACAATTTCTAGTGGACACAGGCTCCGAAGTTTCAGTCTATCCTCACACACGAGCAACTAACACGAAGATGGCAACCGGCTACCAACTCATCGCAGTTAACGGAACACCCGTTAATACTTACGGTGTCGTAACAATCGTTTTGAACATTGGCCTTCGCAGAGCGCTAACATGGCGCTTCATACTGGCAGATGTGTCCAATCCAATCATTGGCGCCGATTTACTTTCAGACTATGGCATCTTCTTCGACCTCAAAAACCAACGACTCATCGACGAAAGCACACGACTGTGCACCTCAGGTACAACTAAGAGCGTGACTGTACAGTCGATCAAACTCCAACAGCCGAATCAATCATCAGGATTTTGGCAACTGTTTGCCGAATATCCTAAGATTATACGTCCCGATGGTGAACCTAAACAAACTTCACATACAACGCAACATCACATTAAGACAACACCTGGCGTTCCAGTCAGCAGTCGTGCTCGGCGATTARCTCCCGAACGACTAAAAATCGCAAAAGCTGAGTTCCAAAAGATGATAAAACTGGGCATTGCAAAACCGTCAGACAGCCCTTGGTCATCACCTCTACATCTGGCGCCCAAAAAGAGTGGCGAATGGCGTCCATGCGGCGATTACCGTCATCTCAACGAACCATACCAGATCGGTACCCAGTTCGATGCTTAGAAGATTTCACCGCAAACTTACATGGTACATCCTTCTATTCAACCATCGATCTAATTCGTGCCTTCAATCAAATTCYCGTAGCTGAAGAAGACGTTCACAAAACGGCTATAATCACACCGTTTGGTCTTTTCGAGTTCCCATTTATGACCTTCGGACTCCGAAATGCAGYACAGACCTTTCAACGCTTCATCGATGAGGTAACCCGAGATCTACCTTTCGTTTCGCATACATCGATGATCTATTGGTCGCATCTGCYARCGAAGCAGAACACAAACAACATTTGCGTATCGTTTTTCAACGCCTTCAGCAATATGGCTTAGTMATCAACACAACAAAAACAAGTCTAGGTCTCAAACAAATCGAGTTTCTAGGACATACAATTTCCGCCCATGGAATAAAACCACTTGCGGAACGAGTCAAAGTCATCATCGACTATCCTCGACCTTCGACAATCACCAAGCTATGCAACTTCATTGGTACAATCAACTTTTACCGCAAATTTATTAAGAACGCAGCAAACTTACTTGCGCTACTCAACATGCTACTCGAAGGCAACACTCTTGGCACACCCGGATAACAATTCCGAGTGGGCCATCTTTTCAGACGCATCTGAATGCGGAATTGGTGCCGCGCTTCAGCAACGTATTGGCGAACATGGGCAACCGCTTGCATTCTTTAGTCGCAAACTTGCACCATCTGTTCAGGAGCGATCGACCTACGATCGTGAACTCAACGCAGTATACGAAGCAGTGAAATATTTTCGTCATATTTTTGAGGGGCGACACATCGCAATCTACACAGACCACAAACCCTTAATGCACGCATTAAAACAGAAACCCGAACGCGCTTCACCATGGCAATTTCGATGACTTGATTATATCGGTCAGTTTACCACCGATATACGGCACWTATCCGGTTCCAGCAATATCGTTGCGGACGCTTTATCTCGAGTCGATACCATTCACACAGCAGTTACATCCGAAGAATTTGAATGCGCTCAAACCAACGACGCAAAGATTCAACAACTACTCAACAGCTAGAATACACCATTAGAGTTACGCAAAATCAACACCAATACCACGGACATTGCTATATACTGCGACATATCTACAGGTACAGCACGTCCGTTCGTTCCACAACAACTAAGACGGCGAATCTTCGAGACTCTTCATTCAGTCTCACACCCTGGTCGCCGAGCTACAAGACGCCTTATCACACAAAGATATGTTTGGGCATCAATCAACAAGGATTGCATCACATGGACCAAAGCATGCATTCAATGCCAACGCAATAAAATTTCACGTCATACAATTATATATATCGCAATATCGCAACATTCCAGCCACCTTCGCGTCGATTTGAACATATTCACTTAGACTTGGTGACACTCCCACTTTCAAAAGGACACACCAAATGTCTCACAATAATCGACCGATTCACACGCTATCCAGCAGCCGCACCACTTATTGACGGCACAGTTGACCGAGTAGCACATGCACTCATGCAAACTTGGATWTCTTACTTTGGAGTCCCACTTCGAATAACAACCGACCTTGGAGGACAATTCGAGTCAGACCTTTTCAGGAAGCTCGCTGATCTCCTCGGTTTCAAACATCAGCGAACAACGAGTTATTACCCACAGTCAAACGGACTTATCGAACGCTTTCACCGACAACTCAAATCATCTCTTCTCTGCCACAACGATGGTTGGTACGATGCGCTCCCTGCAGTTCCCAAGCCACTCCAGCAGAAATTGTTTTTGGTGAGCCAGTCAGACTCCCCGGTGAGTTTTTAACACCATCAAATAAAATAATCCAAGCACCTGAACTCGTTAAAACGCTAAGGAAAGCGTTTCAAAATTTAACGCCTACGCCTGCTTCTCGTCATAACCGAGAGAAAATCTTTATTTCAAAGGATCTCGCCAATTCAACGCACGTTTTTATTCGAAACGACAAAGTAAAACAATCATTTTCATCACCATATGATGGACCCTTCCCAGTTATGGACATATATGAAAAATACTACAAAGTGCTATTATATGGAAAACCTGCACACATATCCATCGATCGCCTAAAACCAGCTTATCTTTGTAATGATGATATCGAGCATCAACCATCCAATCCGTCTGGATATAACCTATGCAACATAACTGCCGGCAACACAAATCCTGATCTTTCTACTACAATACATAGAAGTCAAAAAAGAGTGCGCTTCAAAATATCTTCATAATTCAAAACAAAAATTCTTGCTAATTTTCCTTTTTTTCCCGCAGGGGAGATATGTGGCGACACCCACATTAAACATATCTTTAAATTTATTTAATTCATGCATTCACAGGTTAATACTAAGTTCATTTATATTAGTGCAACTAATGGTTAAGTTATCCTACATTCTACTTTACACTGTTATCCTACGTGTTACAGTACGCTTTCTCTCTTACATACATTAATTAAGCTACCGTTACCTAAATAAGCATATAAGATATTAYGTTCTAAGCTAAGCATGTTGGATTTTGGTTACCACGTCGCCCAGACGTGTATTAATAAACCAGTACTCCACATATATATGTACATATATATACATTGCATTAAATTTTGTGTATATATGTATGTTTGAATAATACTTTTTCAATTTATATTTGACCAAAGTATTTGGCCAAGAAAAATTCACAAGAGTTTTTAAGTCAAGAAGCCTAATTGCTATCAGGAAAGATTTGTGATAAAAATRAAAACACGTCCGATCGATTCCACGGTTCGATTACGAGAGATTCTTTATAGCCTAAATTTTAAACCTAGCGGCTTAAACGAGTGGTAATGTTAATATGTATTAAAAAAGGGCTAAGTATAATAATTTTCAACTTTCATTAAACATTGCAACAGATTCAGTTGAGGAAGGTAAGGTAAGTAATATTTTAGTATTACAAATGTATTAATAGGGTAAGTATACAATAATAATATAATTTAATATTTTATAGTTTTTATAATTCATGTTTTTTTATACTCTCGCAACAAAGTTGTTAAGGAGAGTGTTCGAAATTGACATGTCCATTGCTTCAAAAAGGCGGAATATACATATTAGTATACTTATATTTAGATATATTTATATTCTTTACAAATGTTAAATAAGAAATATCCTAACTATTGTAATAAGTTATACAGTCCACATAAATTAGATAAGGCACAAACAATATAAGCATACATAAATAAACACATAAATATATACGCATTTATATGCAACACACACACATATGTATATGAGGCACGTATGCATTTAGATGCAATACGCATGCACTCAGGAAATGTAATATAAACATATTTACTTAGGTTTGTGCAATTGATTACAAATGCACTTGTGCACTTGAAAACAGCCCAAACCATGCGCCATAAATTATATAACCATACATACACATGTATTGTATTGTATAGTTGAAAACAACCCCATGTGGTGTGCCGTACATAAACATACATATATTTAATTAGATAAGTAAGACTTCTAATATAGTATATCGTCGGCTTAACGTGCAAAGGTGCTAAGTGCCATTTTTGAGTTATTAAATAAAATAAAAAAAACTGAATAAAAATTGAAGTTAAAAAATTTTTTTTATTTTTCTAACGCAGTTATGTCAACTGTGATATTTCATTTAAGTGTAAAAAAAAAATGTAATAAAAAATTTAATGAGCGACTTTATATAGGCCTTTTTTGGACTTAGCACATTTTCTGGAGTTATTTGCACTTGGATGTATTGGACTTAGCATATTTTCGAAAAAGAAATATTGCAGTTTTTTTTGCAAATGGTGTATTTTATTATCACAAAAAAATATTATACAGTCTTACTTCGTTGCTGTCGTTTAAAGGAATACATAATGGCAAATTAGATCGGAGGAAGATAAAGATGCAATTAAGATAAGAAAGAGTATATCCGGAATGAGTTGTGGAAAGAACTAAGTCTTCATGTTGATGTTCCGAAAGCAGGTGGTTGTGGTTCCACAAATGATGGCAACACGTCGCGAAGAGCATTTACGGAATATGATAAATTTTCGAAAATTTTAGGAGTAGACACTGAATTAATATTTCGAATGAGAATAATATTAGTATGTCATGTCAAATATATAATATTTTGTCAATTTTCCCTAAATTTGTATAAATTTGAAGAGTATTGCTTTCAAACTGTTCTATTATATCAAATCAAGTACTCCTGGTTGCCAATGACTCCCACAGTACATAAAGTTATAGTTCACTCAAAGCAAATAATGCAGAATACACCACTTCCTGTTGGTTACTTCGGAGAGGATGCAGCTGAGTCACGAAACAAAATATATAAAAGCGACAGACTGCACCATGCACATAAGACTATCCGCATTGATAATCTTTTCGATGTATTTCATAGAGCTCTTGACACATCGAATCCATTAATTTCATCTYTTCGCTTAAATACACGTGTGCGCCAAAGGAAGCGTTTAACGCTGCCACTAGAAGTAAAGGAATTATTGTATTGTGAGGATATCGGTGAAATATGTGCGATTGAGAATTTAGAAAATATGGATGACGACGAGGGCGACGAGGACGATTATCCAGAAGAACTTGACAGGAAAATACATTTTTGGATAATGAATTGTATTTAAATTAAAGAGTTTAATAAAATTTTAATATTTTCGTAAATACGTGTGTAAATTATATTTTCAATTTCCAGAAACAACATATTTATTTGTAAGTATCGTATATTTTCTCATTTAGAACTAAAGGAAAAAAAATTTGGTTTTTGTTTTAATTTTAATTCTAAATGTTGATAATTAAAAAAAATCACTTAAATTATACTGCAACTTCAAATTCCAATTAAAAATTCCGTTATTTTAAGTTTTAATAGTTTTGGCCAAGAAAAGTGATGTTTCCGACCATAGTGCAGCGGTAAGGTTGACAAAAATCTTTGTTGAGTTTTAAAGTATGTGGTCCTTCGAGTCTAAAAAAGAGCTCAGCCAAATTAAAAAAGGCGTGCTATTTATGAAAATACAGGTAAAATAAAATATATTAAACATTGAGAAGAAATTGTAAGACGGGTCCATATTCCCGGGTATTTATATAATCACATAAGCCGTTTTAGTACGAAACTAAACGCTAAAAACTGTTATTAAAAAAAAAAATATATATATATTCAGCGGCTGTGAATCGAGGCACAGCAACGTCAACCGGGCGACCAAAACAATTACCTCCAACGATTTTTTTGAAGAATAAGAACAGTTTAGTAAAAAAAAATTATATTAATTAAAAATGTCGAACACTGCAGACATGTTGAAACGCCAAAAGGTGCTGCAAAGTGAAATTTCAGATCAAAATGAATTAGAGGATATTGAAGTGCTATGGAGCGAATTCCACAGCAACCATGTAAACTTGGCAGGGAAAGTAGCGCCGAATCATGAATATTTCGCCAACAATATATACGAAAAATTGCGGCAGAAATGCGAAGCCTCACATGATAGGAAACGAGCGCACAAAAGGGAACGCACAACCATAGATATGGAGATAGGAGCAAGGGCAATAAGCCCAACAGATAAAATGATATACCTTATAGAGCAGGCAATTGAAAGAAGATCGAAAAGAATTCGATCTGCAATTGCAGAGGCAAAGATAAAAATAAATACTAGAGACGAAACTGACATCGAATTTTACGAAAACCGTCTCAAGAATTTATGAAGCTGCATGGAGAAAAATATCGACGAATTGACGATGAAGTACAACAAGCCATGTAATATTTTCGAATTAGAAGATCTTTCCTTTGAAGTCACCGATACTTTGCGGGTATTAAAAAAACAAAAGGAAATCAACTTG
>NW_017537278.1:0-3936 GCF_001853355.1 Bactrocera latifrons | reverse complement strand
TCGAACACTGCGGACATGTTGAAACGCCAAAAGGTTCTGCAAAGTGAAATTTCAGATCGCTGCGATCAAAATGAATGAGACGATATAGAAGTGCTATGGAGCGAATTCCACAGCAACTATGTAAACTTGGCAGGGAAAGTAGCGCCGAATCATGAATATTTCGTCAACAATGTGTACGAAAAATTGCGGCAGAAATGCGAAGCCGAACATGGTAGGAAACGAGCTGAGGAGCACAAAATGGAACGCACAAACCAAGATATGGAGATAGGAGCAAGGGCAATAAGCCCAACAGATAAAATGATATACTTTATAGAGCAGGTAATTGAAAGAAGATCGGAAAGAATTCGATCTGCAATTGCAGAGGCAAAGACAAAAATAAATACTAGAGACCAAACTGACATCGAATTTTACGAAAACCGTCTCAAGAATTTATGGAGCTGCATGGAGAAAAATATCGAAGAATTGACGATGAAGTACAACAAGCCATGTAATATTTTCGAATTAGAAGATCTTTCCTTTGAAGTCACCGATACTTTGCGGGTATTAAAAAAATAAAAGGAAATCAACTTGGAAATCAACTTAAAAAAAGACGGAAAAATTGGAATTACCAAAAATAGAATTACAAAAATTCTCAGGCGAGTTCCTCGAATGGCAACCATTCAAAGAGCTCYTCGAGGAGTATGTCCATAATAATAAGGACATTACTGACTCCAAAAAGATGAGCTATTTCAAATCTTGACTTCAAGGCGATGCTAGACTAATGGTTAGTCACTTGATCAGGTGCAAATTGGGAATTACTGGCACGCAGATATGATAACGTGCGCAAATAATTTAACGACAATATCGAAAGGCTAGTAGAAATACCACAACTGACGGATGAGTTAGCATGCAAAATGAAAAAGTACCTAGATGCAACAAATGAATGCATCAACAAAGGATCATTAGAGGATGTGCTAGCACAGCTGGTGTTAAAAAAATTTTCTAAACAACTACTTCGAGAATACGAGAACATCGTTCGTAAACCGACTGAAATACAAGATTTGTCGGAAGTAATTTCATTTCTGGAACAGCAGTACAGCACTCAGAACTCTATGCAAGAGGGTTAAACAACTCACAACAACAAAGTAAATTTTACAATTCCGTAACCGAAACAAAAAAACCATTAGGGAAGACAAGTTTTCGTCAAAGTTGTAAAAGTTGCCAAATGCAAGGGCATGACATATTTCGATGCGATAAATTCCAAAAATTAAATGTCGAACGCCGATTAGAAGTAGTGCGCAAAAATCAATTACCCTTTAGATACTTAGGACAACACATAACAAAAAGTTGTTTCAGGACTCGGAAATGTATAGTATGCGACAAATCACACAATACATTACTTCATGAAGACAAACCAAGTCAAAAAATATCATCAAATATGGCTAATCAGAAAGGAGAGGAAACATTTTTAGCAACAGCAATAATAAAAGTGATAACGCCAAAAGGAGGGTTGGAATTAAGAGCCTTGATTGATAGTGGTTCTCAAAAAACTCTAATTTCTGAAGAGGGAGTTCAGATGTTAGGGTTACCGAAAATAAAGGTCACCACCGAAATAAGCGGCGTCTCAGCGGAATGCGTCGAAGTTTCACGGCATAATGTACGACCGGAAATAAAATTCAGATTTAATAGAAAGTATATAGCAGAAACAGAAGCTCTGGTGTTATCTAAACTGCATAAAGCACTTCCAATAAAAAAAAATTTAAAGGAGGCGTATATATGGAAGAACAAACTACTAGCGGATCCGAATTTCAACAAACCAAGTCGCATTGATGTAGTAATTAGAGCTGATTTGTATCCAAAAATAATGAAAAAAGGTATAATTAAAGTTGATGGATTACTAGGATAAGCCCAATGCTGGGTGGGATTGTGTCTGGTAATATTGAAAGATCCAGAAGCAATGAAGTAGTAGCAGCTATGACAAAATTAAAACTAGATGATTTAGAAAGATTCTGGGAATGGAAAAAGAATGAAGAGGAGCCTACTCCAAAAGATGCCTTATGTGAACAAAATTATATTCAGAAGACAACACGTGATTCAACAGATGCTAGATTTATAGTAGCCATTCCGTTTAAAAAGGAGAAAGAGCTTGGAGAATCGAGAAAGACAGCAGTCGCACGGCTGATTAGCATGGAAAGGAAATTTGATGCAAGAAAGGATCTAAAAGATGACTACATAAAGTTCATGCGGGAGTACCAAAAGATGGGACATATGACGGAAGTTGAAAAGATTGGTCAAGGTAAATATAACTTGCCCATCAAGCTGTAACGAAACAACAAAACTAAGAGTAGTCTTTGACGCATCGGCAAACACTACAAATGGTCAAAGTTTAAATGCCGTAATGCTAATCGGGCCAAGATTACAAAAAGACGTTGTAGATATCATTGTAAAGTGGCGTTATGTAATGAGTGCTGATGTCGAAAAAATGTATAGCCAAATAAAAGTCAGAGAGGAWGATCAGGAATACCAGTATATTCTATGGAGAGAAAATCCACATGAGAAAATAAAAGAGTGTAAACTTACAACAGTTACATATGATACAGCAGCAGCACCATTTTTAGCAGTGAAAACGTTACAAGAAATTGGTAACATTTATTGCAAAGGCAATAAAATCATGCATGACGTTATTAATAACGATTTTTATATGGACGATCTTATGACAGGCGGTCATACTATTCAGGAATGTAAAGAATTACGAGAGAAATTGATACAAGCTTTACAGAGTGCAGGATTTCATTTAAGAAAAAGGTTATCAAATAGTTCTGAAATAATTCATGATCTTACACGGGAAGATAATGAAATTATTCAAATCGAGGAAACGGATTCAGTGAAGACATTGGGGTTACAATGGGAACCAAAACGTGACCTATTTAAGTTTAAAGCAACAATTCCACAGATGAAAAAAGTTTCAAAACGAACAATACTATCACAATTGGCAAAAATATTTTATCCACTTGGGTGGCTTGCACCAGTAACAATTGTTGGTAGATGTTTCATACATAAACTTTGGTCAACAGATGGATCTTGGGACGAGCCGTTAAACGAAGAATTAGAAGAAGAATGGCTGAAATTCCCTAAACAATTAGATATATTAGATAAAATAACTATTCCATGCTGGAACGGTACAAATAATAATACTAGTTTGGAATTGCATGCGTTTGGAGACGCATCTGATAAAGCATATGCAGCAGTAATTTATGCAAAATTGGGCAGCAATAGTGTTACTGCTTGCCAAAAGCAAAGTAAATCCTATTAAAAATAGGAAAACAATACCCAAATTGGAACTTTGCGAGGCACATCTATTGGCTAATATATTAAAAAGAGACAAAAAGACATTAAATTTATAGTGTAAAATTTATGCATGGAGTGATTCGATGGTTACATTAGCATGGATTCAAAACAAAAACAACAAAGAGGAGTTTGTACGCACCAGAGTAAACGATATCAATGAGATGATTCCGGAAGCTGAATGGAGGTACGTGAAATCAAGTGAAAATCCAGCAGATATTGCATCAAGAGGGACATCACCTGAAAAATTACTACAACACAATTTATGCTTGGCTTCAATTAAATACAGATTATTGGCCGAAAAGAGTAGAAGAAAAAATAGTTACTACACTACTATAACGGAGGAGAAAAGCTTTTCTTCAATACTACAAAAATTTTCAGACCTTGGAAAACTAATTAGAGTGATGGCATATGTGATGCGATTCATAAACAAACTTCGAATAAAAACGATAACAACAGATTATTTAACAGTAGACGAGCTGCAATTGGTAAAGAAAAATGTGATTAAAATACAGTGAAACTTCGATAGCTCGTATTTGCAAGGGACCACAATTTAAATACGAGTTATGGAGTTTTTCAAGTTATCAAGTTATACAACTTATAGAGGCAACA
>NW_017537277.1:129498-131902 GCF_001853355.1 Bactrocera latifrons | reverse complement strand
ATATGTGCTGCGATATGGACTTGTTTGTTTCGTTTGTGGAAAAAGAAGAAAAAATAATGTTAGCAGCAGATAATTTCATTTACTCGAAAGGTGTACTTTGATGAGGTCTGGCACGAAGCTCTTTTATGCAAGATTAAAAATTCTACCTTTAGTATTGTATAAATCATTGGAGCCTTATTTAAAAAATAGAAAATTTATAGTAAAAGTGGGAGATTTCATATCTGATGAACGAGAGATAAGAGCTGGTGTACCCCAGTGCAATGTTTTCGGCTCAAAACTACACATCATATATACGTCAGATCTTAAAACAGCTAATAATGTATTAACTTCAACTTTTGAGAACGACACAGCTATACTGAGCCGTAACAAATGACATATTTTAGCATCAAAAATATTAGCGAAGCATCTAAGTTCTGTCGAATACGAACTGGCGTATAAATGTGAATGAACAGAAGTGTAAGCATAATACATTTTCGAAGATGTGCCTGGCAGTAAAAAAAACAATATTTTAGTATTTAAGCGAACGAAGTAACATATCTTGGTATTCACCTAGATAGAAGGCTCACGTGGAGAAAACACATCGCTAGTACAATAAAATGTATGAACATTAGAGCTGCAAATTTAAATTGGCTTGTAAATAAAAATTCCAAACTTAGCATAGACAACAAAGAGCTTTTATATAATGCGGTCATAAAGCCGATTTGGATGTATGGCATGCAACTGTGGGGCATCTAATACCCCACAAAATCTTGGTATCCCTATGGTGGAGAAAGAAGTAGAAGACAGCAGAATTAAATATATATATAAACTCCGAGATCACTCAAACTCCTTGGMTAATGCTTTGGTAAATTCCTGCGAACAAAAACGACTTAAAAGAAGAGATATGCCTGCGTATTAAAGAGCGACGTATCATCAAAACAGCTCAATCATTTGCTTGAGCCTGTCTAGTTTTTAAATAGATTTAAGATTTCATAACTTATTGTTAGGATTTAAGAAAAACCAGATACAATAAATAAAATAATTTTGAAAAAAAAAGTATATGGCGGCTCGGAGAAGTATTTGTCTGATTCAACCTATTTTTGACATACATACATACACGTATTTCTGGGCTCCATAAGAAGGTTAAGTTCGAAGATGGGCACAATCGGCCCACTGCCACGCCCACAAAATGGCGGAAACCGAAAATCTATAAAATGTCATAACTAAGCCGTAAATAAAGGTATTAAAATGAAATTTGGCACAAAGGATCGCACTAGGGAGGGGCACATTTGGACGTAATTTTTTTGGAAAAGTGGGCGTGGCCCCGGCCCCTACTAACTTTTTTGTATATATCTCGAAAACTACTATAGCTATGTCAATCAAACTGTATAGAGTCGTTTCTTTTAGGCANAGCTATGTCAATCAAACTGTATAGAGTCGTTTCTTTTAGGCATTTCCATATACAGTTCAAAAATGGAAGAAGTCGGACAATAACCACGCCCACCTCCCATACAAAGCTTATGTTGAAAATCACTAAAAGTGCGTTAACCGACTAACATAAAACGTCAGAAACACTAAATTTTACGGAAGAAATGTCAGAAGGAAGCTGAATTCAGGTTTTTTTTTTTAAATTGAAAATGGGCGTGGCGTCGCCCACTTATGGACCAAAAACCATATCTCAGGAAKGAATTGACAATCATGTGGCTTAAGTACTTTTTAAGTGGACGTACAAATAATTTCTACATAATTGGTTATTACTTTGACTTTTGTTTATGAAAGTAAAAGTAATAACGTTWGATGTGGTATTCATAATTTAAGTTCGGTGAAATGAAATTTGAGACACAATGTTTAAATAAAATTTGTTTACATTGCAAGTATCGTTGTTTAATTTTTATGAAGCAACGTCACTTGCATTTTAGTTATACATTTATGTGATTATGTCAATTTAAATCAAACCAACATATAAACGAATGTGTTACACAATAATGTTGTTAGGTTGATTAAAGTATTTTCTTATGATTTTGTCCACTTTGGGTTTTTCATTACATATTCTTGTTTGTGGAGCTATATAAGTAACTCCTCCATTCCTAGACGAAGGATTCTCATAAGTTCCTTCTTTATTTCTTGTATAATGATTCTTCTTCTTGATTGGCGTAGACACCGCTTACGCGATTATAGCCGAGTTAACAACAGCGTGCCAGTCGTTTCTTCTTTTCGCTACGTGGCGCCAATTAGATATTCCAAGTGAAGCCTTTCCACTTGGTCCTTCTAACGGAGTGGAGATCTTATTTTTCCTCTGCTTCCCCCGGCGGGTACTGCGTCGAATGCTTTCAGAGCTGGAGTGTTTTCGTCCATCCGGACAACATGACCTAGCCAGCGTAGCCGCTGTCTTTTAATTCGCTGAACTATGTCAATGTCGTCGTAT
>NW_017537277.1:120957-128123 GCF_001853355.1 Bactrocera latifrons | reverse complement strand
CCTCTTCAACTCTCGGTATCTATCCCATCCCGCACGTGTTGTGGTCGATCGCAACGTTGCGAGGTAGGCAGCTTGTTTTCTCTCCGCTTCGACACGGCACTCCTCGTCGTACCAGCTGTTCTTTTGTACTGCACATTAATATTATTGCAAAGAATATTACTATTAATATTACCATTGTTGGTACACTGTATATTACAACTTTATTGTTGAATCTTATTTCTTCGATTTCTTTTAGATTATGTATCGACGTWAATTTTAATTCTTCTAAAGTTAGAGTGACATTAAGAGTTATATTGTTCGATTATGATAATATAATTTTGTCAATAAACATTTTGTAATTATTTGAAAATTTTCGTTGTGCTAATTCTATTGAACAGTTGTTGTATTTTATCATGTAATTTTATTTTAATTTTCATGTTTCCGAGGCACAATTATATTGAATTAAATAGTTTTTGGCATTTTTTACAATTATGATTTCGTCATTAATATTAATTATTTTTGAGTTAACATTTGTAATTAATTCACATGTCTTATTTATTGTACAGTGTTTTGATATGGTACATTCATTTATATATTTATTCTTCTTGTACTCATAAAACTTATCATTATATTTGAATACATTTGAAACTTAAACATTTATTTTTTTATTTAAATAAGGGATAGGTATTATAGTTATTACTTGTATATTAAAAAATATTTTAGGTCCTTTGATTACAAATATTAATTATCTTTCTTTTTCAAATATTGCCGTTCTTAAGTATTTAGTTTTTCCAATGTTAATATTATAATAATCTATTTCATTTTTTATAAGGTTATTGGCATCATTTATGCCATTTTGTGCTGTAGTTATATATGTTTGAATATGCTCAATATGATTTTTAATTGAATTTAACATAAGTAATTTTTCCCAATTGATATTTTGTAACAAAACATCTTTTATAGTTTATGCAATCCTCTTATCTGATAAAGAACATTCTTATGATTCTGGTTCATTGTTTTTTAATAAGCTGTATTGTTGAGTTAAAGTGACTGTTAATTTTTATTTCTTGATTTAATTCTGTTATAGAATTATGTAAGTTAGAAGCGACAGTGTTAAGGTGGTTGGTGATATCTTCTTGGTCAGTATTATCCATTGTACCAAAAAAATATTTACATTCATTGTCTATTATGTTTATTAGTCCCCTTTTTGTCTACATCTACGGGTTATTGTTTTTAGTTTACTTATGAGTGTATGTACTTGATTTATTATATAACTTTTTTTTKACTTTCTCTAAAAATGTCTATGTTATCTTTCATTGATGCGAGTAGATTTTTTGTTTCTTGAATATCTACTTTATGTAAAATTAAATCTAATTCTATCGGTATGTTTTGATTATTATTATAAATTTCTATGTATCCGTTAGTTTGTGTTATTTTTTTAGCGATAAAATTACCTCCCTATCCTACTAAAGATGATGAGATTARTAATAATATCCACATTATTACCTGCAAATTTAAATTAATGATTTATTTTAATAGAGATGTTCAATGATTAGTTGCCAAATTTGGTAGGTCTTTTTATGTTAGGGGTGCGGATTCCTTGTAAGGGTTTTATCTTAAACTTTAGTTCCTCTTTATGTCTTACATTTTTATAGTGTTTCATAAATCCTTCTTGTCTAGTTTCTGTATATTATTCCCCATTCATATTTGCTTTATTTATTTTTTATTGTTTTTTTTTTTTTAAAGAGCCTATCATAAAATATTGCGTGATCTATTATTTTATTTTGTGCTTCTATTGAGGTGCATTAAATTGTTCTGTGATATACTATATGTATATGTATCATTGTAGTATGTGATAGCTAAAAATTTTTTTTAGATAATTGGTAAATAATGCTCAAGATTTAGAATCCGATTTTTTTCTGTGATTACTAGTTTAGTTATGTGGTATTGAATTCCCCCTCTTTTTAAGAAGTCTTCCATATTTTGAGCTCTAAATTCATTGTCGAACACTATTTTCTTTACCTTTCCTGTTGTGGATACAAATTTTTGTAATTGACCTACATTGGTCTACAGACATGTAGCCTTGAATACGATAAAGGAGTGTTTGCTATTTACGTAGGTAAAGTGGCAGTAAGTGGCTATAATTCCACAGTGACAACTTTCATTTGTATGAAATAATGTAATTTGTTTTCTTAATTCTTCTTCGTTGTCAACGTCTTTTGCTAAATAATGCTCTTTGACAAATTTCACGTTAAGATTAGATGCAAGTTCTTCTTAATAATTTTTTTTACTCGAAGATGCGAATATATACCTACTTTTCCTCTAGATATTTCTCTTCTAATAATATCTCTTATTMCATTTTCTTCAATATCTCTTTGATAAATATAAATTCGTTTGTAATTGAATATAGATTCGACGGCGGTTTGTTTCTCTTTTATTATTACTCTTTGCATTTTAAACCTGTTAACAATTGTATCTAATATTTGATATTCAAATCCTGAATTTTCTTCTTGTGAATCGATAGTTTCTGCTTCTACTGACATGCTGCTACCTTCAACCCTTTGGAAAATTGTGGGAAATAATTTCGTCATTACTTATTCCGCTCAAAACGTCTACTATATAATTGTTTTTCCTTTTAATGTATTCTATGGAAAAATTATATTCGCCCAAACTCACTAACCAAGATTCAAGTCTTGGACTTATGTCCTTCCCGAAGTATTTTGTCATTAGCCATTTAAATGGTTGGTGGTCGCATTCCAAACCAAATTGCCTATCAAAGGCATAAGGCCTAAAATATTTACTATCACTAAGAGTTATTTTTCGATAATATCATAATTTGTTTCATGATTATTTAGTGTTCTTAGTGCATATGCAGTAGGGTGACCATCTTGAGATAGAACTGCTCCTATTGCGAAATTACATCGGTTGTAATCCTAAATTATTTATTACTATATTATATATATATTTACTATATACTTGAATTTTTCACCCGCTGCAATAAATTGTGGGTTGTCCTTTTTTTAAATACTGCGTCATAGGATGTGCAATTTTTGCATAATCCTTAATAAATTTCCTATAAAAWCTTGTCATTCCTAAAAATGATTATATTATTTTTGTGGTATTAGGTATCTTTAGGTTTTGTATGATTTTATCTTTGGCTGGATTTGGCTTAATTCCTTCTATTCTTAAAATGTTAGTTTCTTTCTTGAGAAATTCACATTTGTCTACTTGTATTTTTAACTTTGCTAGCCTTAGGGCTTCGAATATTTGCTTTAAATTAGTTAAATACTCTTCTAGAGATGTGGCAAATACTAAAACTTGGTCTATATGTACGACGCATATTTTATTAATATGTTCGTTAAGGACTCTATTCATCAATCTTTGAAAAGTTGATGGAGTATTTTTTAATTCAAATGGCATTCGAATAAATTCGATGACAATTCTATATTTCTTTTTCGCGGAATTGTCTACTTTTTTCTCTACAATCCATAAGGGACTATTGGAGGTTGAATTGCTTTCTTTAATTATTTTCYGCTGTAGCATTTCTTCAATTTGGCATTTTATGTCTTCTTCATGAATTTGAGGGTATCTATAAATTTTGGAGTATAAATGTTTACAATTTGTTGTTATAATTTCATGTTGTACCTCATTGGTACATGATAGTTTATTTCCTTCTTTAAAGAAAAGGTCTTCGAAGTCATTGAGCAGCCTTAAGGTTGCTTGATGTTCTTCTTTATTCAAATGGGAAAATTTGAATTTATCTTTTAGATAATTTTGTTTAGTATGCTTCAACTTCCAAATATTCTCTATGTATTGGGAATAATTAAGTTCTTCGAAATAAATTTTATTATTTTTTAAAATTTCAAAGTAGTTTTCCGTACAATTAATTTTTGCTTGTAAAGGTTTTAAGAAATTTTGGCCTATCATACCTGAAAACTTTTGTTTGAAAAGTTCAATAGTTCCACCGAAGAGTGCCAAAGCGTCCAAATTCTTTTGGAAATGGTGTGGTTACTACACTCTTTATTTGATTTTCCTTGTTTAAAGTTTTGTATTTTATAGCATATTTCATTGTTATTTTTAGATAATTTTCCGATAATATCCCTTCTTTTAACGTGCTTGTAGTTGATCCTGTATCTATAAGGCAACTAATTTTAGTCTTTCCTATCATTATATTTATTATGGGAGTTTTGTTCTTAAGGCGTTATTAAAAAATTTACCTCGTTCCCCTCGAGTACACCTATATCCATTGGTTCAGGTGTTAGTGTGATATTATTGTTGGTGCTTCTACGCGAAATCTGGTATTATTGGTACTATTTCCTCTGCCGTAATTTTGTGTAAAATTGTGTGAATACTGTTCGTTTTGTCGTGTATTAGTATTTTGTGTGTTTTGATAATTTTGGCTATACATATTGGTATTTGGTTTAATTATTGTAATTGAGCTGTTCCTATTTGTATTTTGATTAGTGTGAAAATATTTCGTTTTATTCGTAGTAAAATCTTTTTGGATCTTAAGGTTTTTCTGTGTGTAATGTGTATAGTCTGGAGTCATCTAAAGCTTTAATTTTAGAATATTTATTTATAATATCGTTAAGCGAACAATTTTCATTTAAATGTGATCTCATAAATCTAAATCTCTGTCTACCCTACCTGGCTTATAAATATAAGGCTTATGCTAATCAAGTAAATAGATTTGATTTATCTCAAATTTAGCCTTTTGAAAATATTCAAATTATTCTCTTAAATTACTTACTTTTATATTTCTGCATTTGTTAAAGATATCGGCATATGTTGTCTTTGGTCTTCCTTGTTGTATTAATTAGTTTTAATTTCCTGCCATGTTGGATTGYCGCTTAGTTCTTGCATGTGTCTTCCGGCATCTCCCATCTTTTCGTTAGCTATTATTGTCATCGCCAGGTTTATCAATTGTTGGTTGTTTTGTGAGCATAAGTTGATGATGGCTTCCACTGATTTTATAAACTCCATTATATTATGCCCCTCGTCCATCTCAGCTGTCTAAATTGTTATAACAGCTCTTTCGTGTTTAATAGTGATTGAGGTTGCACTTGATTTGCATATTGCAACCTCATTTGGTAAATGCTCCTGCTCGGTTAGTTCTCTTCCGTTTCCTAAATCTCCGCTGACATCAAAATTTTTTTTTTCGTATTAGAAGACTAACTCCACAGTTATTTAATTAAAGTGCATAGATTTTTTATTTTTGACACATCGACTTCACTTTGAACTTTTTATTATTTTATTCACTTTAGCGATAGGTAAGATAAGTTTTTTATTTTTAAAAATAAAATTGTATGTCTTCATTCTTTCAAGTTGGTCTTAAGACTAATTTTACAATAATTTCATTCTTAAAATGAAACCTTCAATATTATATATATGTAATCAATATGTATATTTGTAATCTTTTAATAATTTTCCAAGTATTAAATTCGGTGCGTTGACATTGCGTGGCTTAAGTACTTTTTAAGTGGACTCGTGAAATTTGCCGTCGCCTAATTATGAACTGGCCCCACACTATAATCAGAAGACGTCTCTACCTTTAACTGTAAGGGTTCTAGCAGCTTTGAACTTCTTTGGACACGGCTCATATCAGAAATGTGTAGGTAACAACGTCAACTTGCCCATGAGTTAGTCGTCCATTTCGCGAAGTGTATGGRCTGTAGCAAAACTTATTGTAAAGGTGAAGAGAGGAGAAATAAAGTTTCCCAGTTCAACAGAGGAAGAACCTTTTATAAAAACGAAACAAGTATTTTTATAATACAAACAATAATATTAATTTAAGCTAATTTTTTGAAATATATTCCATWTTTATTAGAAAACTTGGAATAAAAGGCACCATAGGAGCAATTGACTGCACGCATATTGCTCTATCAATATAATTTGAGTAGAAATTATCTGTTTCTATTTACATTATTTTGTTCACCACACGTGTGGGAAAAAGCTTAGCGAATTGAAGCTTTTACTTTTATCAAGATTGTCACAGAGTACCAAAATATTTCTTGCTTGATAAATATTTGAGATAGTTTTCAATATTTTATTAATTTGGCAAGTGCACAGAATAGGGGTGTAAATATGTATGTGTATAAAATTATTTTTCTTATATTGAATTTTTGTATATAGGAAACACTGAACTATTTAACGAAACTATCAGCCCTATTCTGAAAAAACCTCTCAAATGAGTTGAGAGGAAAAGTTGACAGATTTCTTGTGAGGCATATTTTGTGAAGCTATTCTTGCTCAAACCTCATTAGAAAAAAGTTTAAAAAAGTCACCACGTGAGGTGAAAAGCTGTTTGCTGTCAAACAGCAGTTTTAATAAAAATACAAATGAATAATCAAGATATGTAAGTAATTTTGCAAATTTTAAGTGCAACTATAATAATTTCATATATTTCTAGGCGTACAAAAACCGAAAGGACAACTCAGGAGCAGCTGCGACATTATGTAATGTTTTGCAAGCAGCATCCTGAGTTGCGACAGGGAAAGCCAACTCCGACCAACCTTCAAGGGCTGCAAATACATTGCTTGTGTATGTTTCACATTATTAAAATATGTTTCCATAGTCCTTAATGCATTGAAAATATCAGTGATCAGTTGCGATCGCGAGCGCGCAAACTTAAGGCACATGCGCAACGACTGATGGAGGCCCTCCGATAAAAGGAATAACGGAGTTCGAGGAGCAAGCCATTACAACCTTTGGGGCAGCAGCGGTGGATGGATTGCCGGGTGTTGGGACTTGACCCAAAGTACCCARGTAATATTTTAATTTAATATTTGTCGGACTATACATTTTATTATTACATGAGGCAATAATTGGTAAGTTTTATACTTACAGGTTTTGCCGCCGTTGTATTTAAATACAGAACCAGTCCCCGCTCAAGCTCCAGCTTCCTCCCCAACAGTCACATCGCCTGCTCCAGCTTTTCCGGCTGTCTCAATCAATTTTTCTTCCTCACCATCACCTCCAGATTTGTCCTCTTCTTCCTTATCTCCTCCCATCTTACCTTCTCTTATGCCATCGCCTACTTATATCCCTTCTGAAGGTAAATTGACTGCAGCGAAGATGTTTGGAGCAGTGCTAAAACAAATGGAGGACCGTGAAAAGAAATTGTAGAGCAAAACATCTGCTCGGGGGTGCTGAACCAAGTGTCACAAGCACTAACCTCGATGTCAGAG
>NW_017537277.1:114222-120657 GCF_001853355.1 Bactrocera latifrons | reverse complement strand
CCTCCCTAAAATTGGGGTTTTCGAAAACAATTTCGGTGTCTTGTGATTCTTCTAAAACTTCTTCGAAGCCAAGGTCTGCAACCACACCATGCTTCAGTAAAATGTTGTGAAGAATTGTACACGCGTAAATAATCAAAGACGCGTTTTCAGGGCTGTAATGAAAAATGTGGTGTTTTGACAGGCGCTGGAGTCGTGACTTCAACTCTCTCAATGGTATTACGTGCTTTGGCGTGCAACTTATTGTAACGAACTTCCCTTGCATTTTAAGGTTCAGCGGCTGGCGTTAACAGACATGGCTTCAATCGATATCCTTGGGCACCTAAAAACCACGAATCAGTTTGCGTGTTATAGATGCTTATGAGGTGCATATGTGTTGAGGATGTTTTCCTAATACCAGAATCATAGCAAGACCCGGGATATCTCGCGTTGACAGCGGTGAACAGAAGTCGATGATCACAAACCTGCCAACAATGCAAATATGTATATACATATGTATTAACAGAGAGATCGGTAAGTACTGCTTCCACATTAAGGCTGTAAAATCTTTTCCGGCTCATGAAAAGTGAGAGAGGAGTAGTGGTGTCCTTGATCCCAAATTTCGTGWAAAATCTTTAAGAAAAATGTATTTATTCATTTATTTATATTTATATTTATTTATTAATCTTACCCCTTCTTTGGATCTGAAACATCCTGCGCGCGTGAAGGGAAATAAATTTCACTGCCCTTAACATCCACAACTAATCTCGAAATAAAGTGCAGAGCTCTAGACACAGAGGACTGGCTCATAGCATATAACTATTACCAACGCATTTTTGGTAAGAGCCATGCCCGTAAAAATACAAACATGCCAGGAAACGCAGATCAAAAGATATATGCGACTTCTGCACATCATGCAGCACCAACTCACCTATAAGTACTTTACATCGCGATTTTGGGAATCGAAATATATTCATAAATGTTGTGTCTTGAATAGTAAAAAGATCGCTTTTGCCTCGTAAACCCTTCAAAATTTTCCTCCTACCCCCCGATTCTTCCTCCTTCATACACAAAGAACAGTTATAACACTCAAATATTTTTTTAAAAATGTTAAATATTGATGTAAAACAAAAGAAACACAGATATTGTTTATCCCGCACTCACCTTTTAGGTCCCCACAAATTTATCGTAAATCACGAAATTAAGCACGCGTTTTCCAATAGGGTTTTATTAATTTAAAAATTCATAGCTGTTTAATAATAATTATGGGCAAGGTATATACCCAATAGGGTTTGGTGAAAAAAAAAACGGAAAATTTCCGAAAATTGGAAAATATATAAACTGATGATCTCTGCGGCGTGGGAGATGCGCGAAAATGTACCGATCGTTGCTGATGTCGATAACCAACTGAACTGCATCTCCTCGTCAGTTCCCTTTTTCGCTTCGGTATGGGGGCGATGTCATGGTTGTTGGTTGGTGTACTTGTGTGTTGCTGTCAATATGTGTTGCTCTCGGGAGTAATGTGAATGGTAAGTGGTGATGTGATGAGTGTGGTGAAGGATGTGTGTCAGTAATGATATGTTGAGTTGATGTGGCGTGTGTGTGGATGTTCGGGGGAGGATGCTCATTTATACATCCTGGCCCCCTAGGCGAGTATTTAGCCTAGTTGTCTCTGAACTTTTTGCAGTGTTGCAACAACGTTGCTGAGACCTGTTGTACGGCGGGCTTGCTGTCTAGGGTGGCGCCTCTGGTTCAGGGTTGCATGACGATGACGCCAAAATCGGACTCATCCAATGGTAATGCCGGCCTTCGCGATTGCGGTCGCGGGGGCCGTCGGCTGGCAGTACGACTGCGGGGGGCATGATGACGCCCGACGTCGGATTCGGCACTGGTACCCGGTCGTGCATTCGCGCAATTCAGGCAATGCCCGTGTGCCTGTGCGATCTGCTGGCGTTGCAAGGGTGTCATCTTCTTGAAGATGCCACAGTGTGGCAACCGATGTCGTCGGCGACACACCACGTATTGACACTGTGGCTGCTCCGGAGCTATTGCTTGCGGGTGACTGMGCGGAGCCGATACAATTTCTCGTTGAGGTGCGGCAGCGATAGTTGTTCGCCGAGYTGCTAGGGCCAATTGGCATCTCGGCATCCATATTGATCTGTTAAGAAAATTGTATTTTTAATTATCATATGCTGTGCCCAAAAAATAAGGTGATATTGTATTTATTTTGAAAATTCTTTACTTATTCTTGCAAATCAATTTCATCGCCTTCAAAGTAATTCCCACTAGATGTACATTATGCCATCGGATTTTCCCATCTTCAAAGCACTGGTTGTAGTGTCACTTTCCGGGATGGCCTCCAGTTCCGTCTTCGCTGCGGCTTGAATATCGTATAAAAACGGTGTCCCCGGGAGCGGTATTTTGAGCTTGGTGAACAGCCAGAAATCGCACGGCGCCAGATCAGGTGAATACGTTGGTGCGGACCGATACAGGTTGAGTTTTTGGCGAAATGATCATTTAATGCAAATTCTTTGCTCAAGAAATTTCGACATCGCAAAAAACGAAAAGCTCACTTTTAGCAGCACACAAAACGACACGTATCTCAAACACTAAAGAATATTTTGACATGAAAYTTGACATAAATGTGACTGACAGTACTACCAACCTAAAAAAAATTCTAAAAATCCTGCGACGCCCGCAGTTTAAATTCAAATGTCACCTTATTTTTTGGGCACAATGTCACGTAAGGTGGCACGAGCGAGTCGTCATATGGATCGACCTTGTTTTGTTTTTGTCTTTTGTTAGTGTTTATTCGTAGTTGATGATTTTGCTATGATTTATTGTCTCTTTTGTTTATTAATTACGATTACGTTATTGTCGGTTTACTTTTTGGTTTTATCAGCGGTTGGCAAAAAGCATAGCTTAACGACCGGCCTGTTTAGCGTTCCCGTTTGTGTACGGAGATCGACTAAGCGTATGTGACCGTCGGAACCATAGTTTCTATGCGGCCAAGCCGCCATTCGGTAGGGGGGAGACAATTGTTATTGATTAACACACAATCTCCAAGCTCAGGCGCATTTTCTGTGATTTTCCATCGGTACCTTCTGTCCTTTAAATAATTATCTTTCCATTGGCGACTGAAGTCATGATGAAAAATTTTAATTCTTACCCAACGGTTTAATAAGGAAAGCGACTCCACGCCTGGCTCAGGTGTGGCCAGAAGGGGCGCTCCTTTAAAAATATTCCCTGGCGTGAGGGCAGTAAAGTCTGGGGGATCTTGCGAGAGTGAAGCGAGATTCTAGTTAAGAGTGTCGTGAACTCTTGATAATTGAATATATAGTTGCCAGCTAGCTTCTTGAAATCAGGTTTGAAACTTTTTACAGCTGATTCCCATAAACCGCCCATATGTGGAGCGCTTGCGGAGCGATTTTTGGACAATGTCAGGTGTGCTCCGATAAATGTTTTGCCATTATCGCTCATTATTTTTGACGGAAAGCCTAGTCGTCCGACGAAACGAGCACAAGCGGCAAGAAGAGCCTCCGTCGTCAGATTCGTACATAGCGCAAGGTGTTCTGCTAGGAGATCTTAGCATGGACGCCTTTACCATAAAAGCCCCAGCAAAATCTTCACCTGTAGTGGTGAAAGCCAGAACGAAACTGCAGCGTTCAGATAGAAGTGCAGCAGATTTTATACATGAAAATGCACTTCTATATTTGGAGCTTCAGTCGGGGTATGTACAGCTCTTGGCGAACCATATCTTTCATGAGACGATGTTCGGCGTGGAGCATTAGTACGCGGATATATCTAATAAATAAAGTGGCAAACGGACCCCTGGTATGATTATAGGGTGGTCTTCATTATATGTCAGGCTTGAATTAGCAAGCCGACTATTCGCACGAAGTGTCTAGAAATGTTTTCAGAACTAAGAGTGAGCTCTTTTTATCAGCAGACGTCGATTCTCTTAGTAATGCTATATCGCGGCTGACGTAGCGCGTTTGGGTTGCTACGATAAGAGCGCCCTTTGCTTCTTGTAAGCCTTGGTGCGTCAATGCATCGCAATGGAGATAAGTTGCTCTTTTAACTTTAAGTTTCAGCTGCTCTAAAAACTTGACTATATAAGCGAGGGGCTCGSGGGGCTCGGGGGAACGATGAAAATCGTTCAAGGAAGTCAGTGTCATMCAGTGTTGCATGATAAGTGTAGATTTTTCGACTTTCTGGGGCAAGTATGTTGCACATGGGCAATTATGGCCAAGAATCAGGAGATTCTGTTAACCATCGGTGGCCATTCCACCAGAGGGTGGAGGTGGCGAGATGCAGAGGTTTGCATCCTCTTGTACCTAGATCAGCAGGATTATCAGCATTGGGTACGTGTCGCCAAGTGGCTGATCCCACAAGGTCAGTGATTTGAGACGTCGGATTGTTAATATATGTCTTCTATGTATGTGGTGGTTTTTTTAACCAAGTTAGAACTATCTCGGAATCGGACCATAAATATAATTTGTGTTTCGCCATGTTTAAGTGGGTCTGCAGGATTGAAGCTAGTTTTGCTAGTAGCAGAGGGAGACTTAGCGTATTTAGARGCGCAACTTTTGCTTTTGCCGCTAGTACATGGCTCGTAGTTGCGACATCGCTTTATTTACGCACATATATAGTGGCACAATATGCCTTTTCAGAGGCGTCGCAGAAGCCGTTTAGTTCCTCTTTGTATTTGTATCTGCGAGATGTCGTTCAAATTGTTAGCGAACTTAGAACATTTTTCTAAGCAAAGAGGTTTCACTTGTTCATCCCAGTCGGTTCTGTCTAGCCATAATTCTTGTGGCAGAATTTTCGCTTGTATCATGATTGGCGAAAGCCATCTGCGGGGTTGAAAAGTTTTGCCACCGAGGATAGGACTTGTCTCTTTGTTATGGCGGATAATGCGGATATTGACTCTGTAGTATATGAAAACATGTCAGATATCGCATTCCATTGGATGCCTAGTCTTTTTGTGGTACTTTCCTTTTCTAATATAAGAAAATTAGTATCCAACAAATGGTYGTTTGGAATATTTTTTAAAATGTGATTATCTGTTATCTTTTTTAATGGAAACCCTGCGGTGTTGAGGGCATTTATAACCTGTGATTGATCGTCTTTATGTACGATAACTTGTCGATATATTTTTCGACATCCCCATTGAATACGTATTTGTATATACGCCAATTATTATTAATTATTATTATTAATAATTCTTCTAACTCCCAACATTTTCTCAGTTGTGAATTAAGGTAATCGTTTGAAATTTAATAATAATAATTAAACCCAACGATTACCCTMCTCCCGCCCAACCGACGCGAGGGGGGCAATTCGCGAACGAGCGGAAATAGCCGARTCATAAAACATTTCCTCAAATTGAATTGTCATTGTGCTTGGTTCTGCAACTAGTCCACTTAGGACCCATCCGAAAATCGTATTTTGCCCCAGTAGTGTGTTTTGARAATTTTTCAACACCTTCTAGTATAATTTGCGATATAAGATCGCTGCCTAATAGAAGGTCTATTTGMGCGGGGTGTTGTAGTTGGGATCTGCTAACTTTAGGTGTGTAACCTTTTGCCAATATTTGCTATCTATATGATCGCTTGGAAGCATGTTTGTAAGTTGCGAAAAGACTATGGCTTCTGCTTGAACGCGCCTATCCGCTTGAGGGGAAATTAGGGTAATGGGGCAGATTTTATTTGAGTTTTGTACWACTAGTCCACCCATTCCCGTAATTTCATAGTTGGCATATTTTGTTGGCAGTTTTAGCCTATTTTGTGCCCTAGACGCTATGAATGATCGTTGTGATCCTTGGTCCGTTAGGGCTCTAAGTTTGAACAGTTTTCCTCGATGTTCCATGGATACAACTGCTGTAAGTAGTAGTACTCTACTATGATTTTCGCTGTGTAGCGTTTGAGTTTTTAATGCCTTTGAACAGCATGGTGTCTCTTGGCAAATTGCTGGAGTTTTTATTTCGGGAGCTTCTGTTGCAACTAAACCCGTGGCTTTTTTTTGAAAAAGCGGGAGGATGGAGTCATGTGTAGAAGTTCACGCAAGTGAGGAAAGTTTTCTGATCGCCATTCACTTGGGAGTGGCCAGAAACGATTATTTTACATATGACTCAAGCAGCTCACGACTTTCGGTCCTTGACCAAGTATTCTCTGGGTAGCCTAAGAACATCCGTTGGAAGGCGAGCAAAAGTGAGAAGGCGAAACATTCCCTGCATAGGATTGTGCGCTGGGTTTGGGACCCGCCACGTAAAAAAACTACCCCAATGGCAACGCAACAACAGCCTCGGATGAGAGACCCCACTTTTGATGACGACTATGGCAAACGAAATAAGGACTACGGCATGCACCTGGAATGTCCGGTCCCTTAATTGGGAAGGTGCCGCTGCCCAGCTGGTTGATGTCCTCGTAAAAATAAAGGCTGACATCACCGCCGTCC
>NW_017537277.1:105580-112572 GCF_001853355.1 Bactrocera latifrons | reverse complement strand
CACCACCTCTTCGTCGATTTCAAAGCTGCTTTCGACAGCACGAAAAGGAGCTGCCTTTACGCCGCGATGTCTGAATTTGGTATCCCTGCAAAACTTAAACGGCTGTGTAAGCTGACGTTGAGCAACACCAAAAGCTCCATCAGAATCGGGAAGGACCTGTCCGAGCCGTTCGACAGCACCAACAATGTCAGCCTAGAAATGCAACGCCCAACGCAGGATAAYTCTTGCCAACAGGTGCTACTTTAGACTGAGTAGGCAATTGAGAAGCAAATTCCTCTCTCGACAAACAAAAACCAAACTCTATAAGTCACTCATAATACCCGTCCTGGTGCAGAGGCTTGGACGATGCAGAGGCTTGGACGATGACAACAACTGATGAGTCGAAGTTGCGAGTTTTCGAGAGAAAAGTTCTGCGAAAGATTTATGGTCTTTTGCGCGTTGGCCACGGCGAATATCGCGTTCGATGGAACGATGAGCTGTACGAGATATACGACGACATAGACATAGTTCAGCGAATTAAAAGACAGCGGCTACGCTGGCTAGGTCATGTTGTCCGGATGGACGAAAATGCTCTGAAAGTATTCGACGCAGTACCCGCCAGGGGAAGCAGAGGAAGAGGAAGACCTCCACTCCGTTGGAAGGACCAAGTGGAAAAGGACCTGGCTTCACTTGGAATATCTAATTGGCGCCACGTAGCGAAAAGAAGAAACGACTGGCGCGCTGTTGTTAACTCGGCTATAATCGCGTAAGCGGTGWCTACGCCAATCAAGAAGAAGAAGAACATAGAATGATGCCTTTTGTGGCAATATGCGCAATTGAATTTGCTTTCGCAAGGATTAAAGTTGTGTGAGTGAGACAAGCAGTTTGTACAGAGTCTTTTTGACCTGACAAAGTTGTTGTTTTCAGTTACATTCAATTTTTTAAATTTCTCGCAAACTTTTAACTTATGCTCTACAGTACATAGTTCGCATGATGTGTATTTATTTTGTTCAGATGTGAGCGATTGTGTTTTGAAAAAACTTCTGTTTAAATGATTGTTGCTTCCGGCTTGGGGTCTATTGAAGCTTAGATTTAGGTCTTGTTGAACGTTTTTAGTTCTGACTACTTTTTTATCTACCCTTTCCGAAATTTCATATAGGGTAGTTAAGAAATCTTTCATCTGCAGCCATGTTTATGAGAGCGATTGCTATCACAAAAGTAACGATTTTTCTGGTAATGCGGCGGTACATATGTTTACCAGAATAGGATCCCAATTGTGTGTGGGGATATTTTGAAACAGTGGATTCTAGGTTGATGAATTCTTCACTGGTTTCTCTTTGAATTTTAGGCAAGGTATCGTTACTTGCTTGTCAACTAATATTCTCTCATTTTTATATCTTTGTCTTAAAGCTTCCCAAGCTAAATTGAAATTATCGCCATTCAATGCGAACTGCTGGACTATTACGCCTGCCTGACCTTTAGTTTTGTCTCGGAGATGATACAATTTTTGCGTTTGTGAGAGTTTTGGATGGTTTATGTACACGGCTGTAAACATGTCCCGGACGGACGGCCATTGTTCATAACCTCCATGAATTATTTCCGTATCACAAGCTGGCATTTTGAGATAAATGCCTGAACTTTCCTCTTGGGCTTGAAATTGTGGTAACTCTACTAGGGAGTAGGTGCAATTGATTTAATAAGTATTAGTTGACCTGATRTCATTGCTTTTGTGTCTTCATACCAGTCTAAGCAGTTTTCGTATTTGGCGTAAGCCGAGGGTTTGAAATTTTCAGGTAAATCATCAGTTTCTACTATTGCGTCGTATGCAGCTTGGAGGCGCGTCAAAAATTGTCAATAGATTTGTTTTTTATTTCTAGTACCTATTCAGGGTTGTCCTGAATCGGTGAAGATGCAAATCGAGTGCAGTATTTTGATTAAGCTGTCACTCTCAGAAATGAATTTAATATACGAAATGTATTTCCCCTTTTTTTGCTTTGTAGCACCTTGCTTCGAGCGTGTAGCTTCTGCAGGTGTACATGCACTTTTGTCATCCGTACTTCCAAAAATGATGGAATTCTTAAGAATTCTGCTTTAGATTCTTTTGAATCCGTGCTCATTCAGAAAATTTTGAATTAATAAAATGTATATGTATATTTTATTATAATAGAGAATGTGGTACCGAAACTCTTTTCAAAAACAAATAAGAGTTGTTGTTGTAATTATATAAGAATGTTAATAATACATCAATTTAGACAAAACTTTCAGAATTTCCTTATTTTTTTTGCATTAAAAAACAGAAAATATAACAATAAATATTAGAAATCAACTTTCTTAAATAATGAAGTAATTCAAAGTATACTAATATTTACTCGGTTTTGCTCGTTTCGAAATAACCATAATAACTTATTAATTTTTAATATTTTGTCCACAGTCCTTTATTTTTAATGACGCTTTTTACACGTTTTGGCATACTCTCAACTAATTTTTGATTAAATTCATTCGGTATTTTGTTCCATTCCGCGACTGTACAGCTCATCCAGGGTTTTCRGTGCTCTTTCGAACTTTCAAAATCGGATTTTCATTATTGCCCATAAATTCTCAGTAGGATTGAGATCAGGCCACTCCAACACCGAAAATTTTTCAAGCGCCAACCATTGCTTCACAATTTTAGCGGTGTGTTTGGGATCACCGTCTGTTGAAATACTACTTCCTCCTCCGTGTACGCGGTTTTGTCTAAAAAAATCGGGCAAGTAGGTCTTCAATATATTAAGGTAATCCTCTTTTTCATTATTCCATCGATTTTATGGATTGGTCCAATATGCCACCATGTGAAGCAGCCCCACATCATCAAGCTGCCCCGCCATGCTTAACAATTTGCTTCACGTGATGTCTTTGAATCCTTTCATTGGGTCGCCGCCAGTAATAACTTTTTCCATCCGATTGAAAACGATTTATTTTCACCTCGTCAGTCAAAACTGAGGCGTACTTTTCTATTTTTTTCAGATAATGCCGGCTTTTTTCTTACTGATGACTCAAAACCAATCCAAAAACTTTAAAAAAGTGAAATACGTGCACAGAAAATGCAACTGAATAAGTAAACAAAAAATAGTGGTAAATCCCCGTTATGTTGATCACGCGATCGGTTTTTTTTTTTTCGAATGTATAAAACGTGCAATTCTGAGTAAATGCGGCATTGCAAAGATTTTGTTTTCTAACTGGTCGTTCCAATTTTTTTTCATTAACGCGATAGGAGGCTTTTGTAAAAGGAAAAATAAGTCAACAAATTGCAAAAGTTTTGTTAAAATTGATGAAGTACTAAAATTTTACGGGACCATACATGCAGTATTGACAACCATTTACTCAGTTATGCACGCTACTGTATATAGACAGTAGTAGTAGTAGTAGTATACATATATATACAGTGGGTTGCCAAATTATTAGGGACAGTCACAAAAATATGGTATAAGTAAAGTATTGGTATTTTTTAGTTATAAAAAGCTTTAATAATAATAAAAGAGTAATTTACAAACCAACATAAGAACAATAAATAAAAATAATTATTTCAAAAATATACATATGAGCRAGATAAAATATTTCTTATTAATAATCAGTACTTAGTCACATTTCCTTTCGCTTCAATGAGTGCTTTAATCCGTCTGGGCATACTTTCTATGCACGTTAAGGCACTTTCTTTAATCATGGGGTTGTAGTGCCATACATTTATTAACTTTTCGATCAATTTTATCTTGGTAGTTATTATCTCTTTCGCAATTTCGGCCTTGGTAATCTGCCATAAATTTTCTATGGGGTTCATGTCAGCTCAATTGCCAGTCCAAGGTAAAACTGGAATGTTATGGTCTGCCCGAAATTTGGTTATGCTTCTTGCTTTATGACATGGCGCTGAATCATGCATAAAAATTAATTCCTCACCGTCTGGGAACCAATCCTTAAGTTGCGGTAACAGTCGAGTTTCCATAACTGTATTGGTATTGTCTCATGGTACCCTGGACAATGTAGAGACGTCCTTATGCCCTTATGCGCTTATGGCAGACCACACCATTATTTTAACAGGATGTTCTCCACAATGCAGTCAGAGTGATATTTTTCGCCTGGACGACATACCTGAAAAAAAAGAAAGTTGCTTATTATTTTCAAATATATGATTTAAAAAATGGTGTAAGATGACAGTAATAATAATAGCTGACCTTACTCCAGTCCTCATCAGTCTTCTGGCGGTATTTTTTGGCCCAGGCAAGACGTTTTTCTTCATCGCATCTGTTAACCGAGGTTTCTTAGCAGGACGATTACCAGTCAACCCTTCTTCTGCTAACATTCGCTGCACAGTTCTTTTGGATACTTGTACTCCAGACTCTTGAACTAATTGTGTTAAGTGCCCAGCACTTCTCTTCCTGTTTTGCAAGCAGATGTCCCAAATTTTCCGGTCAGATCGTGATGTTGTTATGCGTTTTCTTCCACTCTTGCCTTTTCTTTTTGGCGAAAGTGACTGATATTGATCCAAACTAATCTTTATTTTATTCACTGCTATCTTAAAAACTCCAGCTAGTTCTGCTATCTTCCTTTGCGAATGGCTTGTGTGCTGGAGAAGAGTTTTAATCTCTGATTTTTTCCTTGGGGACAAATCACACCGTCGACCCCTACTAGAGCAAAATAAAAAAATATTATAATGAAAATCGGTCCAAATTCATTATTTTTTAAAAACACAACTATGATACTTACATTTCATCTGCGTTTGTTGCACAAAATTGATAAAAACTTTTTTTACATAATTAATTTCAACTTTCACTAAAATACGTGTTCATCACCCTGTGAGTCTACCGTTAATAAAATATATGTAGAAAGTAAACAAATACATTAACTCTCAAAACCTACTTAAAACTGGAGTTATCAAGATGTGGTGAACGCAAAAAGTACTTTCCTGTAAAGTTGTTCCTCTTAAAATCGCACTCAACTGCGCCCAACGGAACAAATTGGGTAAAAATGCGACTGTCCCTAATAATTTGGCAACCCACTGTAGAATGTATTATGTATAACGAAAATTTATACACATTTATATATATATATATATATATATACCAATTTTCGTTATATATAATCCGCTTGTAGATATGTATATATGTATGTTTGTTTTCTTTCTCTTTTGTGCCTTATTCTTCTTGTTACTTTTTTTGCTTACTTTTTTGGAAGCAATCCCTCTCTCAGCTTAATAAGCTGAAGCGGTATTGTCCGTTTAATGTGCAAGTGACTCCCTCAGCTTAATAGTATGAAGGGATATTTCTGTAATAATTTGCAATTATCCCTCTCGCTGTTAATAAGCTGAAGCGGTATTGCTAGAATAATTGTGTATATTTGTACACCCGAATGTAAGTTTAAAAAAGTAAGGAATAAGAATTTATTTAGTATATTATATATATATACACTGGTGGTCACATAATTAAGGACAATCCGTTTTCTTTATTTGGTTTATTTTATAATTTAAAAGCGAGACATATTTTTTTAAACTTARGTTACCATATTTATTATCTTCTAAGATATAGATTTATTGAAAATTTAACGAAAAAAATGTTTTCAATTCAACGTGCGCCAAAAAAGTAATCATATATATCTATTTTGACTTGGTCAACTAATTAAGGACACTTAAGATTTTTTATGTTATTATATTAAAAATAATACTAAAAAACTAAAATTAGATTATACATTCTTTTTTTCAATTAGTATTTTGTCGGATAGCCTTTTGATTCAAGCACAGCTTTACATCCTCTGCCATATTTCCTTGACATTTTGAAATAATTCGTCAGCATTTTTGCTTGATTTTTTCCCCAAGCCCCTTTTAACATTTGCCCAGAAGTTTTCGATTGGATTTAAATCCGGACTCTGGGCAGGCCAATCCGAAACCGTAATGTTTTCGGACGAAAGCTAAGTTTTAACACTCCTAGCAGTATGCTTGGGGTCGTTATCCTGCATAAAAATATATGGTTCAGGCATGTGTTCCTCCGCAAATGGCTACATTGTGCTCGACAATATATCTTTATATAAATATTGGTCCATTCTTTGAGTTATCCGTTGAATAGGACGTACACCGTACCACGAAAATGCAGCCCAAACCATAATACTGCCTCAACTATGCTTAACCGTTTTTAAAGTGTATCGAGGATGAAATTCCTGAATCTGAATCCGAACCAAATAAATTAAACTTGGATTCATCGCCCCCCACTATTTGTTTCCAAAAATTTAAGGGTTTGCCGATATGCTCCTTTACAAATTTAATACGAGTCTTCAAGTTTTTGTTTGATACGTGCGGTTTTCCCCGTAGCCCATTTTTAAGAAGACGACGTCTGATGGTTCGTGTTGAAACATCGTTGATCAGTTGAGCTTTTATCGTGCCAATAATTTGCCAGGAGGTTAAAAAAGTATTCGCCTTACAAACTGTACAAATTACGCGATCGTCCTTTGAAGTAGTTTTTCGGGGTCGTTTTCTTCTTATTTTATTCCCTTTATTCCCTTCCTGTACTTCTGTAATGAATCAAAGCATTGTGAACCTTTGATTTTGAGCACAAAAGTTCCTTCGCTACGGCTCTAATGGACACTTTTTCCTTCACGTACTTGTAAATAATCATTTTCCTCAAATCTGGAGTACAACTCTTTTTTGGACCCATATCCAACAGCTTTATTATTTGAATATTTAGTTAATATACAAATGTTTTACACAACTTACCGAAAGTTTTTGTGTTAAAATAATAAAAATTCAATAAAAAAAAATTTCTGTCCTTAATTATGTGACCAAGCACCAGCACACTCAAAATACAATAAATTCATCAAACCGCCGAATTTTAGTAAAAGTAAGTTTAGTAATATATATATTGGTCACAAATGTATATACATATATATGTATACTGTGGATACATACGAGGTGTGTTCAAAAAATATCGCGAATTTTGTGTTTTTTCTAAAACTATTTATTTATTCATGAATATCTATTTTGTCCCCTTCAAAGT
>NW_017537277.1:96340-97745 GCF_001853355.1 Bactrocera latifrons | reverse complement strand
AATTGTAAGTTATCTTAGATCCAAATAACTTCTTTACTAACATCAATTATTTTAATAATTGTACTGACAGTAATATTGATCTCATATTTACCTTTTACTCCCTAATATATTAATATTCTAAGACAATATAGTTTTATTAGAGCAGTAAGCCGGAAGCCCTGGCAGGTAGTGCTTCTTACTATGTAAGATAATAATTGTATTATTATTTTTCATTTAATAAATAAATAAATAAAWAAAGCCTGGATGCAGCTTCCTTCTGACATTTCTTCCGTAAAATTTAGTGTTTCTGACGTTCTTTGTTAGTCGTTTAACGCGCTTTTAGTGCTTTTTAACATAACTCTTGTATGGGAGGTGGGCGTGGTTATTATCCGATTTCTTCCATTTTTGAACTGTATATGGAAATGCCTAAGAGAAACGACTACAGTTTGGTTTACATAGCTATAGTAGTTTTCGAGATATGTACAAAAAAGTTAGTAGGGGGCGGGGACACGCCCACTTTTCTATAAAAATTACGTCCAAATATGCCCCTCCCTAATGCGATCCTTTGTGCCAAATTTCATTTTAATATCTTTATTTATGGCTTAGTTATGACACTTTATAAGTTTTCGGTTCCGCCATTTTGTGGGTGTGGCAGTGGGCCGATTTTGCCCATCTTCGAACTTAACCTTCTTATGGAGCCAAGAAATACTTTGAACCATTGAACCATTCAGAGCAGTAACCATATATAGCCGTAAGTCATCTATTTTGATGGAAGTTTATAGTAAGCATACATTAGCTGAGCGGGTGGGCTAAAAGTGGTATGCGTCCTGGGCGGCCTTACTCGATAAAGACTCTTTCTTTTTGAGTAACTCAGGCAGCCATATCAAAACGTTTCAATGCTGTTTGAACTCAGCTTTTTCGTGTTTGTGACTGGTAAAAGTATGAATCCATTACCGCAATCGCTTGTCTTGAGTATTACACAGATAACGCAATATCCTCATGTGAATCGTTGTTTCGTTGCGCAAGCTTACACACTGAGTGCAAAATATCTGGAACCATATATACTACTAGATACATCAACGAACCTTTTAATGATTGGTACTGCATCTGGTTGGTTACTTGACGTCCATATCTAGTGGAGTAGCGATCGGTCGACAGTTTTCCATTCTATATTTGCTTAATTGGCTATACAAGTGTAACACTTTCAAAAAAAATTTTTTTTTTGCTTTTTCGATAATATACTTTTCCAAAAATATACTGTGAAATCACCAAGGTTTCACCATGATATCTCAATTTTTACAGTTACAGCTTGCACGGACGAACGGACAGACAGATATCCGGATTTCAACTCTACTCGTCACCCTGATCACTTTGGTATATATAACCTTTAGTTTTAGGACTTACAAACAACCGTTATGTGAACAAA
>NW_017537277.1:91392-94245 GCF_001853355.1 Bactrocera latifrons | reverse complement strand
ATTAAATAGTCGAACAAGTTTCGATCTACCAGGTCCTCTCTGCTTTTGTGTTACTGTAACTTCTTCTTCTTCAGCTGACTCAAATCCATCGTCGCCGTTAATTAGTATTTAATGTACATGTACACCTACCGCTGTTTGCATATTCGACATATAATATTTTGTTGCTTCCGCCCCACTGATTCAGCGAAATATATATCTCTGCTAGCTATCTCTTCTCAGGTTGGTGGCTAATCTCTTCTCCCGACATTACAGACCATAACTCTTGATGAACAAATACATTTTTTAGTTGGATGCTCATGAGTCATAATTAGACTCATATAATTTTTCTACATTAAATAGAGACGAACTCRTTTTACATAAATTTTTTATTCGAACCGCAGAAATGTGGACCTGGGACCGTAACCGGTTATAATTTGTGCTTTAATATGTTTTTATTCTTCAATGGTTAGAACAAAAATGAGAAATGTGTAGGTACATAAAAAGTTCAGTTACAATACATATTTTTTTTAAATACATCAGGCTTCCATGTATATGTACGTTGTTACACGCAGAACTGCATTTCAACATATTTRAATACTAATAGTTCTAAATTAATTAATTTAAAATGTTGTTAAGTTGGCTTACAAGATAATTTACCACAGCGTTTTTTTATATGAAGTTTTTACATTTCTTGAGAGCTGGAAACTACCCTTTACACACATAAGTATGTTTTTTTTTGCTCTCCTAATGTGCATCATTCACAATGCGTAACCGCCTGTCAAATTTACTTGAATACAGCTCATGAAACCTTTTTCTTGAGCATTTACTTGAGACCTGGAACCCAACCTTAAGTACATAAACATTTTCCTTGCGATTTAAGGAATGCAGTTGATGATTCGTAAGTTTTATACATCATTTCAAAATGAACTATATTTCATAATAATGAYTTTAAGTAAAGGTTACACATAAATTTATCGACTCTTACACTGCATAAATATTTGCGGAATTCTCTTGCTCTTGCAGGTTGGTATCCAGCTCTCAAGTAATTGCTTAAGAAAAAATACATTATTTCTGCAAGTAATTTTGACAGCTGGTTACGCATTGTGAATGATCCATATTAGAAGAGCAAGACAGAATAAACAAAGAAAATAAACTTTGTGCAAATTATGTATGTATAATGTGTGAAGTATCATAAACATTTTAATTGCGATTTAAGGAATGTTGTTGATGATTGGTAAGTTTTATACAACATTTCAAAATGAAATATACTTCATAATAATGAATTTAACTAATGTATGATGAATTTAACGATTACTTTGAATTTCGTTCAAGAAATAATTGTTGATTTGATGTTYTTCGCAAAACCTGGATTGGCATATTCGCATTTTATTGAAAAAAAGTATTAAAAATTAGTACTAGATTACTTTAGAGCTGCATACTAGTACGAGTAAATTTATCGCAGGAAAGTTTCTTGATCGTTTCTTAAGCGTTTTTTTATATGAAGTTTTTACAGTTCTTGAGAGCTGGATACTAAGCTTTAACAAAAAACTGTAACAAATCTTTATAATTTAATAGGAAGGTAATTTTCTCTCAACAAAACGTTTGGTGCTGTTTCAACAGCAAAAACTACATATCGTCACATGAAATGCAAAATAACGTACTGTTCGGACCRACATTGAAAMTATTGTGTAAACACATTTGTATGTTGTAGAATCTAAGTTGTTCGGACTGACAATGTGTGTTTTCGATGAGTTTTCACTGACAACTATCAAAAGCGGCATTCTCTTGCTCTTGCAAGATTCCACGATGACACAAAATGCAAAAACCCTATATCGAAATTGCAAGGCCAAATGATATACAGTGARTGTCAGCTTAATTGATGCAGTCACAAAAATAATCTTTTGATACTAATAACATTTGAATTAAAAAAGATATTCMAAAAAATTAAAAGCCAAAATAAAGAGCATTATTTCCTCTTAAAAACAGAGCTTTCATTTATTTGGAATTTTSAGCATTGATTTTACCAAACTGAAAATAATAAGAAAATATTATTTTTGAAATGAGCAGCTTATTTGATGCAGCCATCTTGTAACAGTACTATTCCCGTTATATTAAAAATTTCCAACAATACTTGCTGGTGTGTGTTGTATTAGCTTAGTTTGTAGAATTATTACAGTTTTTGGCAGAGTTCCGAGGAAAAATAAATTTTTAATCATGGSCCGGCGCACTAGCCTAGAGCAACGGGAATTAGTTATTCATGACTTTAAGCCAGCGTTCTACAGCTGAGATGGTAAATATTCCATCTTCTACAGTCCAGCACATAATAGAGCGGTTTTTAAATGAGAATCGAGTGCATAACAAGGGCCGGAATGCTCCTAATAAGATATTTACGCGAAGTGATGAAGGATGGATCATTAGAAGAATTAGTGAAAATCCCAAATTGTCGGCGCAAAAATTGGCCGATGAAGTAAAAAACTTCTTTGGGAAAGATTGCAGTGCRTYAACAATTCGCCGCATCTTACGATCACATGATTTTCATGGTCGCGTTGYTCTCAAGAAGCCATTCATTAATCAGAAGAACAGAGTTAATCGTCTGACATTCGCCAAAAATCATGTTTTGWASGACGCAACATTTTGGGACACCGTCATCTTTTCAGACGAGTCCAAATTGAATGTATTTGGCKCTGATGGAAGGTCGATGGTGTGGCGGAAACCCAACAAACAACTGGATGTGAAGAATCTACGGGCGACGGTGAAACACGGTGGAGGAAGTGATATGGTTTGGGCCTGCATGGCAGCAACAGGCTTTGATAACCTCGTCTTCATAGACGGAAATATGGACAAAAACATGTATCTTGGCATTTTAAAAGATAA
>NW_017537277.1:86332-90962 GCF_001853355.1 Bactrocera latifrons | reverse complement strand
TTATTGCCGCATCAAATAAGCTGCTCATTCCAATAATATTGCTTTTTCATTATTTTTAAGTTTGTGAAAACCAAAATTTGAATTCCAAATAAATGAAATGTTTGTTTTTAAGAGGAAATAATGCTCTTTATTTTGGGTTTTTGATTTTTTTGAATATCTTTTTTAATTCAAATGTTATTAGTATATAAAGATTATTTTTGTGACTGCATCAAATAAGCTGACACACACTGTATGACGGCACGAAAATAAACATGGGTTTTGGTCTGACATGTTTTACAGCCATTGCAATTAATTTTTTGCGTGTGTTCTTTGTTGTGCCGTTGCACCAAAGGGAAAACTCTGCAATTTCTGCCCTAAGAAAATTCAATGCTCAAATATTAGATATAATAACTAGGTGTTAAGATTTAAATTTAAACTTATTAGATGTACACTGTGGCAAAAAAGTGGTGTAAGTAAAACGTAAAATATTTAATTATTCATCAAAATTTATTTAGTCGCCTTCAAAGTGATCCCCACCAGATCTAATACACTTTTGCGAACGATTTTCCACTTCTTTTTTCGAATTTTGTTTTATCTATTCTATCGACTGAAAACAGGTTCCTTGGAACGGGAATTAAACTATGGGGAACAAGAAAAAATCATACGGAGACAAATCTGGTGAATACGTTARTTGATCGTCTGTCCCTCAGGAACAAATTCATGATGCAGTAAACCACAAATATCGAAAAAAACAAAGAGCATTGCCTATATTTTTGAGATGCTTTTCTTGGTTTCGAGTCGGAATAAACACGATCAAGCATGTCCAAGTGACCAAAATCATTCGAACGGACTTGCGAGATGTAGCAAATAAAACATGTCGAGGGAAACTAAAGTAACAGATATGATTGTTACTGTTAACAAATAGCTAGCAAATACGCTAACATGTTAACGGTAACAAATAGTTAAGCAAAACAATAACACTAACAAATATTTGAACAACAAATCCTTATGTTATGGATAATACGAATGTAACCATTCGCAAACAAATGTATTTGGTACCTTTAAAATCCTGTAAACATTAATACAACTAATGGGTTATACATTGAAGACAAAGCAGAGGGAACCTGCCATATTCTACAATACCTGTATGACTTTGTAAGCCCAGTTAACCCCAGTCATCTCACACGTTAGACGCTTCCTGGGCCTGACGTTAGATGACCTCGATGACAACTTACCTGAACCTTATCACCCAAGCTTTGATTAGATAACCGTTACAACATCAAGYTGCTATAACTGTAATTGAATAGAGCGACAAAGTCATTGAACATCCTATGGGCAATGTGTTAATTTTTTCGCCCATTTAATCTTTGTGTGCATATCAGCAAAGTATCAGCAACGAATTGTCAAATATGCAACATGGCTCCTAAATACAATAAAAACAAACACACGCGTAAAAAATTAGCCACCCAGTAGGCTTTTATCCCTATATACCAGTAGGAAATTTGGACAATATTAATACCAATTGTGGTTCAGCTTTACTTGTTGCTCCGAAATGCAAGGAGATACAAGTGATAACTTTTAACCTATATTTCTACAAAATTAATTACAGTAGTTATTAAATAAAATTATTTTTTTTTTTGTTACCTGCATTATTTTATTTATTTAGCCAAGCTCGCAATATTTAGTTCTACAATACAAATTAAATAAACTCATGCGAGCGGAAACATACTTAAATTAAAATCAAGGTATTATTTACTAAATTGTAACATGACTTCAAAAATATACACAGGCACATAATATTTGTATTAAACAGCATCAGAAGATTGGTTGAGTTTTAATWTTGATTTGGTTATTTTGCTAACTCTTTCATGCGATTCAGAGCGCTACCAGCCTTAAACCAACCAATTTGTAAATCATTTAGAGTATGATTTAGTTTAATTTTATCGGTTTTGTCGCCAGTTTTAATCTCACAATCAATTTGTTTTCCTGGTGCTATTTTTTCTAGCCCGAGGAGGGAAATTTTACTTTCAGGTTGAATCTATAAGCATACAAATAAAGAAATTATTTATTTTGTGTAAAATATTATTCACCAGAAATACCTTATCGTAGTCGGCGGGATTTGCAAATGTTAAAGGTAATAAACCCTGTTTTTTTAAGTTTGTTTCGTGAATGCGGGCAAATGATTTAACAATGATTGCTCTTCCGCCAAGGTGTCGTGGTTCTAGAGCGGCGTGTTCGCGTGATGAACCTTCTCCATAGTTTTCATCACCGATTGCAACCCACTTAATGCCATTTGCCTTGTAATCTCGTGCAACGTCGGGTACTCCTCCCCATTGCCCCGTCCGCTGATTTTTTATCTTATTCATTTCGTTATTTTCCGAATTGACAGCTCCTATAAACATATTATTCGATATGTTGTCTAAATGCCCCCTGTATTTCAACCAAGGTCCAGCAGCAGAAATGTGATCTGTTGTACATTTTCCTTTTACTTTGATAAGAACTGTCATATCTACTAAATCTTTGCCATTCCATTTGTCAAAGGGATCTAAAAGTTGGAGGCGTTGGCTCTTTGGATCCACTTCCACTTTAACAGCATCTCCGCTCTGAAAGATAGTTCCGTATACATAAATAATCCCTAAATAGTTTAATTTGAAGTAGTGTTTAAGATGTCTTATGATAAAAAGTCGGGCGAATGATAGAGGTTTAATATGGCATAGGTTCCCCCCTGCTTTACAAGCTTCAAAAACCGATTGTTTTTTCATATGCGAGATGCATCGGGCAATTGCTTCCCAAAGCCAAATATGAAAGATTTCGTATCCAACAAATTTATGAATGATGTTTAAACATTTAACTATAAACCCTAAACATTTCGATTTAATCAATTATTTCTTTCCTTCCCAAAAAACTCCTCAAAAAATCGATTTTTTTAAGCCTCTAAAGCAGGCTCCCTTCTTATTTGGGGACCAATTTGTAAAGATTTTCGATAATTTCATTGATGCGTAGATTAGCTAATATAAAATTAGATGAGGTTTAAAATCTGAAATACCTGTACTTAGTGAACAATAACCCTCATGTACCGACGAAGGAGTTTGAGACCAATTTGTTATGGAAGCTTATAGCGATACTACCGAGTTCGCTCGAGGGAAAACTTTAGTATAACATACACTAACTGGCTAACAGAACGGGAGAGTTTATTATGCCTATGTACTTATTTTTTGCCTCGCGTTGTAGAGAGCTATAAATCATTTTACTGTAGCACATCCCAGTAACCAACATTACGGACTTATTGTTTTCTGCGTAAATAAAAATTATGCCTTCATAGTTGGGAAAATGAAAGGGTGCCAGATGAATGCCGGCTACTGTTCCTGTTTATCCTTGACTTTTATTTACTATAATAGAGAAAGCCATTTTTAAAGGAAAATGTAAGCGTTTGAACTGGAATGGTAAGTTTGTGGGTATTATAGGGATTCGGGTATCAATACCGTTCCTCCTTCCGTCCTTCCAGTAATAATGGTAGTTAGACGATGTGACGTCTCAACTCTGTGATACGTAACCTAGTAAATACAGTCGGAGCAGTTACCAGCATCCAGGAGATGAAAAATAATGTCTTTTGCACCTACAATCTTTTTTGTTCTACAAATTATACTGCACAACATCAGTGCTGACAACTGGCAAAAAGCTGAAGCTTCTGGACAAAGTTTTCAGCATGTACATGGCGAATGCCCTTTTTGCCTCAAGCCTCAAAAGAGGCTTATGAAAAGTGGCTGTCCGAGTTCTTCGCATATAAGTAGGGGGGTTTCCACGAAAGGCTATTATGATGTTAACGTCTAGATGAAAAAATATTTTCGAACGAAACGGCGCATATTTGAACTAAATCCGATCACTTTAACACTTTTTATAAAGATTGAATAAAGAGCAAAAAATAGGAAGGGAGATATTTGACAATATTTCCATGATCGGATGACAAATGCGCTTGTCTCCAAACTATGCAATATAATATGTACAAACAATTTCCACTTAATTAATCTATGGATGTTGTAATATACTTGTCAAAAAAGCCAAGAATTACTACTCTTATCAACTGAAGAGCCCAGAAGACCGAGTTGTTGTCATTACAGCTATAGAGTGTTATACTATAGCGATGTTAAAGAAGCACTGGATGAAGGTGGTTTTAGTTTCAAATCAGTAGTAAATATTTTTAACAGAATTCTACCAACTAAGGAGAAATGAAACACATCCGATTTCCAATTTAATATATATGCTCCATCGCAGAATTACCGTTGAGGAATCACATAAAAGAAATTGTCCAGTATATTGCCCAAGCAGCCAAGAGTATGCAATTGCCCCAAAACCAACCAAATGGAATCGTTGAAACTACGATTTTCAACCTTACCCAATGTATGACACAATTTATATCTACAATCCAAATGTTGAAAACTTTATTAAGTAAAAAATGAATGTATTGAACATACACTTGTGCTCACATTAYTAARTCACGCCAGTGACAGAGCGAAAGTTTATTCAAAGCAACTTCTATGGTACAGGAATGAAACTTAATTTTACAAAAAATRGAAGAAATTTTAATTCAGTTCAAAACAGAATACTTATTTTTTATTTAACTTCTAAAATAATAACAATATTGCGTTCATTC
>NW_017537277.1:78686-85922 GCF_001853355.1 Bactrocera latifrons | reverse complement strand
GGTAAGTTGTCCACATAATCACCGTCTAAATTGTTCTCCAGTATTCATTTGTACATTTCACATGTCATTTTCCCGTCTATTTTAACAATCGGGCCAACGCCTGATGACGTGAAGCATCCCCACACCATCACCGATGAACCGCCATGTTTCACGGTTTTTTTTAGTGTATTTGGGATTGAGTTCTTGCAAAGAGGGTCGTCTTATATATGGTTTCCCATCATTACCAAATACATTAAATTTGGATTCGTCACTCCAAACCACCAAATTCCAAAATTAAGAGTCCTTCCAGAGATGGTCTTTAGCAAACGCTTTTCGCTTTTCAATCTTTTTTTTTTGGAACGGCCGTTCAATGAATTTTCTTGTAGAAGTCTTCGTACAGTTTGCGCAGATATTTGTACGCCGTGGTATTCCTCTAATTGGGCCCTAATTTCTGTGGAGGTTAAAAATGAATCAGACTTACTTAGCCTTACTAAGGCCCTATTGTCAGAACGGGTGGTCTTTCTTGGCTTTTTACGCGGCAAATTTTCAAAAGTCTTATTTTTTTATAAAATTGTACTGCGTTATTAATTTTGCTTCGCGAGAATCTTAAAACATCTACAACTTCGGCAATATTTTGATATTTTTGAAAACATTYCCATATGACCCTCTTTCGCTTGAAGTTGTGCTTTTATTCTTGCCCATGACGACGATGACTACAAATTTTATTAAAAGTAACTTAATTTAGTAAAAAAGAACAATGTTGATGTAAATTGTGGCGAAAAAATTTTAATTTACCCGTTTCAAACAGAATGACTTAATTATGTGAGCACACTTTTATTGACAATAAATGGAAAATTCATTTAAACTCTCCCAAACGAAAATACTTSAATGCGCTGTAAATCAGTGGGGTTCCTAGAATAACGTAACTTTTTGCTCGCGCAATATTAGGGATGTTGCATAAAGAAATATACCTTGTTTTTTTTACATATTGTGAAAAAGTACTGAATGACTTAATTATATGAGCACAAGTGTATGTATATGGAATGCTAACCGTGTTAACCAACATAAATTTGAGCTTATTAGATTTCTTGATGAAAATAATATAGATGTTATGATATTGTCAGAAACTCATCTTACGAATAAAAGCAATTTCTTTATACCGGGATTTAAAAATCACCCAGATGGCACATGGTTGAACAGCATTGTTGGTTAGAAAACGATTAAACCATCATGATAGTATGTCTCATGATACAGCGCAATTATAAGCTAAAACAATATCTATAAAAAATCAGTTCGGGGGCCTAAACCTGACGGCTATATATTGTCCACCTCGCTTTAAAATTACAGACATCCAATTTAAAGACTTTTTTAGACCGCTAGCATAGATTTCTAGCAGGTGGAGATTACAAAACATATGTATTGGGGCTCGCAATTAATTAATCTGAACGGACGACAATGTGTCACACTATTAGGCACAATAACCTAGACATAATATCTAATGGTAAGCCGACATATTGGGCTAGTGATCGTAACAAAATCCTAAATTTATTTGATTTTGCCGCAATCAAAAATATAGATAAATTGCACTTAACAGTTGATACATGTACTGCAAGTGAACAACCCATATTCGTTGACCCACTTTTCTAACATCTTATAAAACGAATTGGCTAAAATATAAAAAATACGTCATTTAATTATACTAATATTAAGTACGAAATAAATACAGGAAGATATATTGACAAAAGCATAATTGAACTCAATGATATAATAACTAAAGCAGTTGTCTTAGTAACGCCAAAAGAAAGCTATAAGCCTTTTGGTTTCAAAAAAAATCACTAATATCGAAATAGAAAGGCTTCTAAATGAAAAAGGCGTGCATGAAAAGAATGGCAGATATATCGTGATAAAGAAGCGGTGTCCAAATTCAAGTAAGCAAACTTCTTATTCGTAAGCCCGGAAAACCATGAAGATTCCAATTGACATGCCTACACGAGACTTGGGTATAAATTGGGCATGAAGTGACAAGGAAAAGGCTAATTGTTTTGCAAATAAACTAAAAAGGTATTTTAACTTAATTGCCTAAAGAACAACTTTAAGCTGCCCAGCTAACGAGTCACTCGAGTCTTTTAAGACTTCACCTTCTGAAATTATTAGAATCATAAAGAACTTAGTCCAAAAAAAAGTCGCCACTACAAAATAATACCCCAAAAATTATGTTAACAATTCGGATATAATCCAATTTCATGGAAAAAGTCTGGGAAAGACTTAACACAGCCGTCTTCATACAGACCAATCAGTCTTCTACCCTGGCTTCTAAAATATTTGAAAAAGTGTTACTATCAAAGATGTCCATGTACCAATTCGGGTTTCGTGAAAAATATAGCATGATAGAACAAGTAAATAAAATTACTAACGAAATAAGAGAATCAGGCGTTTGATAAGGTGGGGTATGTAGGATTTTTATTAAACCATTGGAGTCCTATTTAAAAAATAGACAATTTATGGTAAAAGTGGAAGATTTTTTGATAAAAGACATATAAGAGCTGGTGTACCACAGGGCAGTGTTTTAGGCCACACTCTATACATCATATATACAGCAGATCTTCCAGCAGCTAATAATGTATTGACTTCAACTTTCGCCGAGGACACAGCCTCAGTAAGCCGTAACAAATKCCACATAATTGCAAAAAGAATATTAGCAGAGCGCTTAATGGCTAGGCAACTGGCGTATAAATGAACAAAAGTGTAACCATGTTACATTTTCGCTAACACCAAACATTTTCCCGGCAGTAAAAATGTACAATATTTTAGTACCATAAGCGAGTGAAGCAACTTATCTTTGTATTCACCTAGATATAAGACTTACCAGGAGGAAACATACATCTAGTAAAATAATTTGCATGAAGATATGAGCTGCTTTTATAGAATGCGGTTTGGATGTATGGCATTCAACTGTGGGGTACGACCTGTGTCACTAATAAATAAATATTGTAAAAACAAATTGCAAAAAAAACTGGAACATTCGAGTATTACAAGGTTTCTTGATGACAGTTTAAGACAAGAACAGGTAGTGATAACTTGATGTCAAGTGAGCTAAGCTCATCGTTTATAGGCTATTGTTTTCTTCAGATGGCTCCTTACCATCATTCTGTCTTGGCCACGTTTGCGGCGATTCGACCACGATCGTCTACACTTTATTTATTGTCAGTAAACCACTTTTCATTATCATTAACCATATGCTTTAGAAAAGTATTGATTTTACAACAACAATTCGCGTAAGTTGTGTGATACATATGCTTTATGAATCCAAAAGATTTTAATGCTTAATTTCATTGCTAATACTGTATCAAAATCAAAACTGCTATTAAAATTAACCCCGGCTTTTTTTACAAGATTTAGAAAATAACAGTACAAAGTACTTATGCAAAGATGGGTTCAACCCTTACATAAACAAAAACTGAATTAGCAAGAATAAACGGTAGTAAACGCTAATTTCAAAAACTTGTAAAAGTTATAATTTAAATACAGGCTTCTACAAAGTAAAAAAAACACATAGTCAGTTTGCTTTGTTATATTCGTTTGCACAGAATATTTATTTAAATATTTTGTTATGTTTCCGTATTTATATTTAAACTGTTCATTTTTTACACCTTGTTGAGTCTTTACATAGTTTTGCTTTAGTAATGGCCCAGTAATTCTCAATTGGCCTGTGCAGCCCCTGTTCCCTTCATCTGAGGATCCGAAAACGTGAAGCGCATATGCCAAACCCTTGTGTTTTAAATAGCATATAATTAAATATTTTATACGACATTTCTTGATTGCGGAAGTTGAATGGTTTTATCAAGTACATTTTTAAGGAAAAATTGTCGTCAATTTGTATAGTCGGTATCGATCGTAGCCGTCAGAACAATGCTTTTGTATTTTTTCTAGATAGTGTTAGGAACATTATTGTTATCACTGATATAAGAACAGACAAAACTCAAAAAACTCGATAAACTATCGCCTGCAGTTAAATAACATAGTGTTACCGCCAGTCTTTCATCGCCCGAGATCGTTTCAGGGAATCTTCTTTTATTCTTATGAACATATTATGTTAAGCGACCACTAAAACGTTTAAGGCTTCCAGAGTTATTCAATCACTTTGGGTCCTTAGAAACCAATTTGGATCGAAGTGTGGTGTAAAATCCACAGGTGGAAGCTCCTTAATTATGGTATAAKACGCCATTGCGTTATCTTTTGATTTGCTATTTAACGTCGTTGCAAGACATAACGAAGCAATTTATTAATTTTTCACTTTCACACACTTTAAAAAAAACGTACTTTCAATTTAACAGTTTACTTCTATAGTGAAAAGGGGGTTTTAATCATCTGACTCCAAAAATTAACAACAGATTTTAAATGCACTTCTACATCGAATCAGTTTTGACATTGTAATTACAAATTTGACATCAAATGAAAATCTGTTTGTTGAGTCAGTTTTTGATGCTAATTATTTTCACCAAATGAAAACTAGGCATACACCAACGTTAGGTGAACAAAACTATTACACTCTTACATTATATTGCGAGAGTATAATTATATTTCTGTGACAAATTACAGTGCCAACGCTAGAAGAGGTTTCACGGTTGAGTTTATTGTCTAAAGTGAGAAAACGTAGTAACCCCATTTTACCCAGTCCTGTCCAAGCTATTTSAGGCAAATTCATTTTACAGTGACCCTCTATAAAAAAGTATTATACGGTGGTTAATTTTTCACGAGATAATAACCTTATTGGGCGATAAATTACACCCTGTTTACATATATATTATTAATTATGAAAAGATTTACCTTAGGTGGTGCATCAAACGTATCCATTCCGGGGTCAAAACCTTTCGAAGGTAATTCGTCACCAAACGGGGCAGTCAATTTGAATTTTTTGCCATCCGATCCAGTAAGTTCATCGGTTAATGGATTAAAATCTAATCTCCCCGCGATTGATAACGCAGTGACTAATTCTGGGCTAAAAAATACAAAAATTTTATATATTAGATATGATTAGCAGTTGTTTAGTTAGAAAAAAGCTGTCTATCCGTTATTTTTTAAATAACTTTTATAAATGTATTTTCGTGAATATTATTTTATAGTAAATACTTTGGAAACTACATTCTAATTTAATTTTGATATTTATATGTCTGAATTTGGTATCCCCGCAAATTAATACGGCTGTGTAAACTGACATTGAGCAATACCAAATGCTTCATCAGGATCGCAAAGGACCTCTCCTAGCCGTTCGATACCAAACGAAGAGTCCATGCAACTTCTTCAATCTGCTATTGGCGAAAATAATTAGAGCTGACGAACTAATCGAGCAGGTACAATCTTGTATAAGATTGAACTATGTTAACGTTGGCGTAAATCTCGTACAACTCATCGTACCGACAGCGAATTCGCAAAGGACCATAAATCTTCTACAAAGTCTTTCTCTGACTTCATTAGTGACTTATAGAATTTGGTTTTTGTTCGTCCAGAGATGATTTTACTTCTCAATTGCCTACTCTGCTCGAAGTCGCACATGTTGGCAAGAGTTTTACGAAATTTTTTAAGTTATGACTCTCAACAGTGACATAGGAGTCAAGTCGCAGGTGTGACGACGGGAAATATTTCATCTTGTGCTCGTTTGCTTTCTTATCCAGTCTGGAAGAAGCAAATCTAATGAAAACTAACGGCGCGGTTGTCGAAACCTATGATATCAATATCATCGACGTACGCCAGCAGCTGTACACTGCTATAGAAGATTATTTCTTCTATTTTTAGCTCTGCAACTCCAGCAATAGATTGAAGAAGTCACACGATAAGAAATCTCATTGTCTGATACCTCGTTTGGTATCTTTGTATTCCCGATCCTGACGGASATTTTAATGTGTCGATTTTCCTTTCACGTATCTTTTCCAAGATTTGGCACATGGTGAAAAACTGGTCGATGGCATTCAGATATCACACTTCCACTGCCGCTCAACATCCTGAAAAAGTGTTCTCTCTAATTTTCCACCGTAACAAAAGTTGCTTCACTCGAAATGACATAATTCACAAATTAATGATCCGACAGCAGTCATATTTATATCCTCTTTGAAGTTGGTCACCTTGTCGTGGCGAAGGGGCTTAAGTAAGAGTAAAGTGTGCATCCCAAAGGAAACGAACTCTAATCTTACCAGTGTTCCCAACTTAGGGGTTTTCCCCCCCAGATTTAGGGGTTAAATAAGTGAGATGGGATTTTTTTAGGGGTTTAAAATTTTTAGGGGTATTTTCATCTAGTTCGTAATTCTACAACCACTCTGTGGTGACTGGCGGCAATACTGGCGCCACTGGCGGTTATTTTATTGCCTGTGCATATGGCGGCGAATGTTGGTATGTTTGACATTAGCTTATGTCAGATAAGATACCGCCAAAAAATAGGTTAAGAATATTCTTACGAAAGTTGTTATTTCAATTTTGGTTTGTATTGTGTGTCGAAAATAAATTTGTAAAAGATGTCGAAGGACAATAAAAATAAAAAAACGTCCAGTCAGAAGTACACGAAGATTTGGGAAACAGATCCAGACCTAAAAGGTAAATCGATTTCATTGCATGTTTGTAATTTATAAATGATCAAGACAAATAATTCAATTCAATATTTATGATTTTTTATTAGAGTACCATAGGCGTCATCTAACTACTGCTGTACCGCAGTCCTCGGCACAATTCCGATTTCTTTGGCGCCGCGATTTGAAGGTACCGTTGGAAAGAGGACGTTCTCCTGATCAAAAAATCAAAAGTTCAAAAATTCGCAAAATTCGGACATTTCAAGTGGCTATTTCACCACTTTAAACACACTTTATTCACATTTTTCACTTTAAATTAWTTAATTTACACTATAAACTTTTAAATAAATCCACATTTTACACTTTTAGTAGGTTTATTACCTAAAAAATCTTTATTTTAAAAATTACATTTTACTCTCGTTTGAACCTCATTTGTTTACTAAAAATTACAGTACGAAAACTCAAATTTTGTTTCAATATAAGTGCATGATAACCAACAAATATAACCACTTTATATCCGAAACTGAAATTTTAAATATAAAAATATATGTATCGTCACCGAAAATACAAGGCAATGTAAAATGAAAAATAAATGGAAATCGCTGACAGATTTAACAATTAAATTTTATCCATTTTATAACGAAAACTCAAATTTTGTATCAATATGAGTGCATGATAACCAACAAATATAACCACTTTA
>NW_017537277.1:72490-78266 GCF_001853355.1 Bactrocera latifrons | reverse complement strand
AATGTGAAATGTGAGCTTATTTTAAAGCTTAGAGTGTATATTTAAATATACATAAAAAAAAACTTGAAAAATATTAGTGAAACATAGTGAAATAACATGTGTTCKYARTGCAAATTTTTGAAATTTTAAACGTGAATATTTTAAAAAATATTAGTAATTTTTCCTAATATTTTCCCGCTATTTTTCCTAATAGCTCCCCTATCCGTACATACCCCATTTCTATGGAAATTCGGTTTTTTTACCCCTCCGCCAAAGTAATCGGAATCGTGCCCAGTACTCGTTCTTCAATAAAATTAAATTTTTTTTTTTTATTTAGTTAGGTATACAGGTAGTTGTTGGAGTGGGTGAGCTGGTCAGCGGTGTTGGTGATATTTGACATGTTATGACTTTTTCAAAATTTATTTCGGGTTTAGACATAATGCATACTTGAATAATGGTTGTGTTCAGACTAACTAAACGTTGCTCAACGTTGGCCAACGCTGAGTTTTAATGTACATCGCTGCTTAAACTTGACATCTCGGACACAGTTGCATCGGTAGATGTGTGATGAGTTTCTGAGCCCRCCATGTTAAAAAAGTTGATTTAATAAGCCTCCAACGTATATGATGAGCATCATAGTCATTAGTCTGAATAGAGCCAGTATTTATCTTTATAAAAATTGATTGTTTTATTTTTTCAAATCATTTTATGCTTTAGCTGCTTTAGTCTTTTCAGATATTAATTGAGTGGTGTTGGTGTTGCCATGATTGAATTTTTTCCTATCTTTACACCAAAATCAAAGCATGTTGTGATTATATTTCCCGACTATGCATGTGTCATTCAATTGTTAATTCAATAAAATAATTTATGTTTTTATTGCAGATTGGCTTGCACCAAATATTAACAGTGAGTCATCGGCGACCTGTAAATATTGCCGTGTAGTTTTAAAAGYCCACAAAAAAGACCAGGTTATTCACGCTAAAACTGAAAAACATAAAAAAAAAGCCACAGCCTGGGAAAAATCTTCAAAAGCATGTACATCTATTTCTGAAKTATATAAACCTGTCTTGTCAGAAAGCATGAAAATTACCGACTTGAAAATCGCTGGCTTTATCGCCGAGCACTGTTCTATGTTGACTGTAGATCATTTAATTAGTATACTCCCTCTATTAAATCCTTCATCAGATGCTCTAAAAAACTTAAAAATTCATCGAACTAAGTGTTCAATGCTAATAAAAAATGTACTTGGTCCATCAATGCTCGAAGCTTTGATTGAAGATATAGGACATTTTCCGTACTCCATTATAATAGATGAAAGTACTGATCTTTCTACACAAGAAGTGTTATGCATTATGACTCGCTTTCCTTCACACAAGGCAAAGCAAGTTGTTACAACTTTTTATCGAATAATACAGATAATTGAATGTGATGCAAGAAGTGTGCATGAAACAATTGTCAATCAACTGAAAGAGGATGGCATAAAAATTGAAAATATGATCGGAATCRGGGTTGATGGAGCAAAYGTTATGGTTGGTAAACATAACTCGGTGACTGCTATTTTTAAAAGAGAACTGCCTGATTTAATTGTTGTCAAATGTGTTTTCTGGCTGTAAACGTTTTGAAAATATCTCAAAATTCGTACTGGCATTTGCCACTGTTCCAATTTCAAACGCTAGTGTAGAACGTGCATTCCCCGTCCGGAATAGACTATCCATTAAAATGTTGCAAAGCATCTTGATGGTCCGATTTACATTAAATCGAAATGGTGGATCGTGTACAACATTTAATCCATCCAATAAAATGTTAAAATTGTTTAATGTCAATATGTACGATTTCAATAAATGTGAATCTTCAGATAAAGAAGAAATATTTCATATATTAAATAATTTACAATAAAAAGACTTTTGAAACATATTATATACAACATATTATTTCTACATCATTATGTATTTATATTTACAGTAGACGCTCTATAAAGTTACGTTTTAAAAGTTTCCTTCCCCTCAAATTAGTTCCCCACTCTATTTCATACACTCAAAGGAATTAAGAGGAAATGCACATTATCATTGGCTATTGGTTACAAATCTCTTAACCAAACCTCTAAAAGTCCGTTTTTAAAAGTTACGCTACTCCCGAAAGCGTAACTTTATAGAGCGTCTACAATAAATATTTTTTTGGGGGACAACTCAATAATTAAGGCGATTTTAGGGGTTTTTGACACAAATTTAGGGATAAATATTTTTGAGAGTTGGTAACACTGAATCTTACGAACTAAGAGGGACACTTCATAATTCCCACAATAGTAATATGGATGAATAACCTCTAGGTTTTACGCTCATCTCCTATTGTGGAAGTATGAGGATACCTGCAACAACACCACCCTAAACCAAGGTCTCGAGGTACCCGTGCCGAGGGCTGAACGGTCAGCGGCGGKTAATGAATAGCTGATCGTGAACGGTCCCCTCCGATGGTCGGGCGAGGTCATAAAAGCTTTCTCTCCGTATACCGGCTCAGCGGAATAGTGACCAACCCTTTCCGGCTTACTCGTGGGACCAACAAACAACAACAACCAAATTGACAACAACAGCGACGACTAAGGACTTGAATTACAGAATTCCCATTACGGAGTCCGAAGAGGACGAATTACTGGCCTCCAGCCAGGAGACGAGTAAGAGTACTGCCGGACATACCAACCAAAGTATACCGGTAGATACAGCAGATTTAAGGGAGGAATCGTCCACCTCCAAAGCTGCCATATGAGCACCAACAAAGTGCATTGGCGGCTAAAGGAGAAAACAAAAAGAAGCGAAAAAAATCCCAGAATCAGCTGAGGAAAATCCGGTACCAGAGGGCAGTCTTCATATACTGGGATGCATCAAGCTGCACGACAAATCTATACCTTCTATAGATGAGTGGCAGCCGATCTAGGAGGAAAAACTGAATAAAGCAAGTAGACCAATACTAGTGGCCATTTGCGATGAGTCCAKTGAGGCTCTCAAGAAGACTGACTACAAAATCAGCTCGGAATTCCCAAATCCAGACTAAAAATCTTCCAAAGCGGCTGACGAAGACGACACGGAAGAGGTCGACGACGCCAGCCAGTTGCTAAGGAATGTGGGCACCGAAGAAACCCGAGATGCCCAATAACATAAGATGCGTACAGTTAAACCTGCAGCACTCGCAAAGTGCTACATCGAATCTGACAACCCTCATGAACGAACGGGAGCATCGACATCAGCCCAGGAAAGCCCTTCTTCTTGGTCTCAGCCGACTTGGCCCATGACGAAGACATACCACCGGCCCCGCTCACCAGTCTAGTAGAGAACAGAAAGGAAGATGTCCTAATATGGTGTGATGGGTAGCTCCAGTATAAACACCAGAGGTGAGTCACTCTTGCAGTATATCCTGAACAGTAATCTAAGTATATGCAACAAACGCGATAAGCCAACCTTTATTTTCCCAAGCTCTGATAGGTTTCCCAAGTGCTGGACCTCACGCAATTAACAGACACAGACAGTCTCGTTGTAGATAACTGGAGGGTATCCGATGAGTCTTTCACTCTTAAGCATCCAGGAGAAATACAGTACTCTTCTCACATATCGGAACCCTAGAACAGCTTGGGAAAAATTTACCAGTATAGCAACAAAATGCCTTGAAAAGGGAGGCAATAAGAGTATTAGTAATCCTGAGGAACTAGATTCAGAAGTAGAGAAGGTGGAARAAATCTTAACCACAACTTTCAATAAATCCACTCTGTTTGAGTTTTGAAAAAGCGAAAGACTCTTCCTTGGTGGAAGAATTTGAGAACACAGCCAAGGAAAGCTTTCAATGAGAGTTTTAGAACCAAAATCTGGCAGTCATATAAAGATATTATGAAAAGATACAAAAAAAAAGCAGTCAGCAAAGCTAACGACTCATGGCGTTCTTTCCGCACATCGATAGAAAGATGCAGAGAAACCGCGAAATGCTATCCAAAGATCATATTAATACGGCCTACACTAAGGCAGAGGGAAGTGATTGGACCTACTCCCCAAAAGAGTCTCTGGAAGTACTACTTCCCCGGGACTCAGCAAAAATCTCCAACGAGGGTTCAACCAGAACCACCGTTAAACGCAGGTGATTACCGAAGCCAATAGTAGACAAAAGCAAAGTCAAATATGCCATAAGTAGTTTTGGACCATTTAAAGCGGCAGGTCCTGACGGGATTATGCTCATAATGCTGCAAAAAGTGGTAGAACCAATTCACACTGGTCGATTTCATAGGCCAAAAATAAAAAAACAAAAGTTTGAAATTTAACACTGTATGTGTCAAAACTATTTTATAAAATAGCAATGAAATTAATTAAATAAATTTTTCTTCTATCCCTTTCGTACGCGTCACGAAAAGCGAGAGAAGTGAGACAATAAAAACACGCGGGCTGTGCAGTGAAAATAGCTTTAAAATTATCTCTTATATTAAATTAAATTACAATATAAAATCGTGCTTAATCCCAATAAATCGAAATGAATATTAAGAAGAAAGGTATGTGCTATATAACCACGCGATTTTTCCGTACTAATATAGTGTTTTATTGTTTTAAATCTATTATTTTACAAGTGACCTTTTGAGTGATATATTTTTCTTTATACATCGAATTAAGTAATAAAAAAAGTTGTGATCTCTGTCTCACCCTCAAATGAGACAAATTTGTTTGTATTATTTAATATTTTCTAAGTCTATGCTTATAATTTCAGCTGCAACTTTTTGCAACTCTCTYTGTTATTCGTTCATATTTTTCTAACAGGTATGCGATTTTTTGTGTTATTTTTCATAATTTTTTGTATTTAAGTATAAGTATGAACGAGTATATTATATTTTTTTTTATGTTTTTTCGTCATATTTATTTAAGCTTTGGTTTTTATTTTCTCACTTTTATCAAATGTTTGTTTTATACGCTATTTTATTCAGGAACGTCATATCAATGTGAACTTTCACGCCTATATATCCTTGAATTGTGGTGTTTGGAAAAAGGTTCATTTGCTGATAAAGCTAAAAAAGTATGTGACGACTTAATCCGTAGATATGAAAAGTCTTGATTACGTATTTAAAATATTTGCAGAAATGTGGAATAAGAACCACAGATTAAAATCAAAAGTTATAMAAAAAAATTCGAATTGGTTTGCACAATATGAATATATACTATTAAGACGACAATCATCCGYATTGTGTCAAGATCGAGGACGTCCTAGATTAAGTCTGGTAGAGTGCTCAGAGAGAACGAAGCGGCGAAGGATAGCAGATTTAGCAGAACTCGATGTGTCCGCTGCTGATGATTTGCGTTTGGCTTGTAGGGAATCGAATAAGTCGATCTTTCGCGCAAAGCTTCGCGAAGCTTCGTTAACAATAAGCTTGATGTTAACTTTTTACCTTGCTATGATAATATTTTAAAAGAAAAACAGAAAAGTTATCCTGAGCAAATAAAAGTTTCAGAAGCTTACGCTGAAGTTGAGTTACAAAACTTATTGGATCACACTGCGTCGCTAATTTTAGAGTTGCAAAGCGATGTAATTAATGAACTCAATGACTCCTCTAATTACCTAACATTAATAGGAAAATGGGGCTTTGATGGCAGTTCTGGCCAGAGCGAATATAAGCAAAAATTCGAAAATAATAATTTTGAAGACAGTAATTTATTATGTTATGTTATATGTTCCTCTACAAATGATAATAAAATCGCAAAATGATGAGGAGCACAAACTAATTTGGAAAAACACCCGACCCGACCTTCATCCACTCGCTATTGCCGTCCTGTTCGAA
>NW_017537277.1:69334-71970 GCF_001853355.1 Bactrocera latifrons | reverse complement strand
ATTGTGCAGTATTACTACAAGCTTTATCATCAGGGTACAAAATTAATGTGGAAAAATTTAGGAAATTTGCGCTAGATACTGCAAGAGAATTAACATCAAAGTATTCCTGGTATTATCTTCCTGCGTCAGTCCATAAAATTTTAATTCACACTCCCGATGTTATTCAATATGCATTAGTTTCAATTGCAGAGCTCTCAGAAGAAGGTGCTGAGTCAAGCAATAAGTACGTTAGGATGTATCGACTCCATCATACACGAAATAACTCACGTGTCGCTACAAATCAGGATTTATTAAACAGATTACTCTTGAGCTCAGATCCTTTCATCTCTGGGCAAAGAAAACTACGATGTRAAAGTAAATCAATTTTATTAAAATCAGTTTTTGATTTAGTTGAATAAAATTCAAATAATTCTTTTTTTGTTAATCAACTTTTTTATTATTATCATCGGCGGGTGGCGGAATTTGAAACCAGATAGGGCTTTGGAGCGGTTTATTTATGTTAGTATAATTGTTAATTACTTGTTATGATTTTAAAAAGGTTAGGAAAATATTTAACTTTAATATAGGCAGTGGAAGTATTTTTGGCCGCTGATTTCATACAAGACCGACCACTTTGCAACGGTTCAAAGGCTATAAAATATATACAAAGCTAGCATTAAACTATCTCACATCCCAAGAAGTTGRAAAAGAAGTAAAGTTGTGTTCCTTCCTATAAGCCTTACCTCCTTTATGCCGAAGGTACTAGAAAGGCTAATAGATTTACACTTAAAAACAATAAAAGGGGAGAAGTTATCGAAGACCTAACATGCGTACATAAAGGGCCGATCAACCGAAACTACCCTTCACGAGGTGATAAGTGTAATTGAAAAATCACTACACCACAAACAATACACCATGCTGCTTTTCTAGACATAGAGGGCGACTTCAATAACATAAAAGTAAATACTATAATTAGTTCTCTGGATGCAGATGGATACTATCGATGCTTGAGAATAGGAAGATTATAGCTTCACACGGCGCTGCAACACAAACAAGTTATGTGAATAGAGAGACGCCTCAAGGAGTGGTCCTCTTTCCGCTTCTATGGGTTGTGTTATTGGTATCAGGCATGTTTCCTTYAACAGTCAGCGAGATTATGGAAAGATCACCTATGGGCTAAGAACAAACTAGTAGTTAACCCGAACAAAACAGAACATATTCTATTCACAAAAGAAATAAAAATCTCTCAGTTTCAACTTCCGGTACTAAACGGCACAACACTCACTCTATCCCCCACAGCTAAATACTTGGGGGTGGAGATTGACACCAAACTGTCTTGTCAACTGTATAGAAAAAAGAATAAATAAAGCATACATGGCCTACTATACTTGTAAAACTCAGTATAATTAAGTATAATTACGTTGATGTATAAGCTGTCATAAGACCTATACTTACATACATATGGAGCTAGCGCTAAATTACAATACAACATTAGAAATTTAATGCATCAACTACCCATGGACATTTTTATTCACAAAAACGCAGCTATTGCGGCGATAAGAATAAARGAATTGGGTGGCTAGAATCAGCAGAACTACGGACATAGTGTAATCCTAAACAAGCTCACCATTAATAAATCAGACTACATTCTCCCCAAGCTGGATTTCAATAGAATCTTCCAAGTGAGGATACCATCTAGACGAGAATGAAGAAGAGGTTCAATAGGAGAGGGGGGATACCATCTCAGTCTATACCGATGGGTCCAAAATGGACTGCGGAGTACGCACGGAGGTATTCTCCACTGATCTAGGCATATCTCTCTCTACACGCCCACCGAACTCGGCTAGCATCTTTCAAGCAGAAGTACTAGGCATAGAAAAAACCTGCGAAGTTCTATTAGAAAACCACGAGAATCCTCCTGTYCTTGTCTTCACACATGACAAATTCCAGTATAGTTCACAATTGCACTAGAGCACTAAGCTCAATAAAAGACAAGCTCCACCTAGACGTGATCATTTTCGGTAACGAAAAAGCAGACGAGTTGGCAAAGGCAGAATCTTTCCTCAACGAATCCGAGGTGGAGCTAATACCAAGCCCGCTAGGAGAGGTCAATAGACAATTTCAACAAGTCGAAAAYAACAGGTGGAAAAACATTACAAATGCATCATAACTAAACAATTATGGCCAACATATGACACGAAAAGAATCAACGACTTATTAAATAGGCCAAGAACAACTATCTACAGACTAGATCTAACAGCTACCACAACAGGGCACTGGCCAAAATGAGTATGCCCTACAACGACATCTGCCGAGGCTGCGGAGTAGCAGGGAACAAGGAAACAATCTTCCACTTTCTCCGCGAATGCCCAGCTCTAGCACAGATCCCACACAAAACACTCGGAATCCATCAAGCACCAAACCTTGAATGAATTTCCACTAAGAGCATATCGAACATAAGTACAGTGGACCAATAAAGTTTACATACACCCTTTATTCTTAACTAAAACATGTTCGCACATACATTTTCTAGTCTCATTCGACTGATTTTTTTTGCTAAATAGATAAATAAACATTCGTGCATTGTGATGCATTATCTTAATCCCGTTAAATTTACCCCTATGCTTGGCATTGTCGCTGCGAAAGAGAAAAACCCC
>NW_017537277.1:62684-68999 GCF_001853355.1 Bactrocera latifrons | reverse complement strand
TAAGGAATGTGTTGTATAGTGCTGGTTATCATGGACGAGTGGCACGCCGTAAGCCATACATAAGCAAGGTTAACAAGGAAAAGAGGTTTGCGTTCGCTATAGAACATGTAAACAAACCGAATTCGTTTTGGGAAAACATTATATTCAGCGACGAATCAAAATTTAATATATTTGGTTCGGATGGGSCACAAAAAGTGTGGAGAAAGGTCAATGAGGAGTTTCAAGAAAAAAATGTATTGCCAACAGTAAAGCACGGTGGGGGTAATGTAATGGTTTGGGGGTGTATGGCTGCATCTGGAGTTGGACAATTGGAATTTATTACTGAAAAAATGGATAAGTACATCTATTTGAACATTTTGAAAAATAATTTACGTCCAAGTGTGCTTAAATTGGGTCTTGATAGCAACCACTACTACTTTCAACAGGATAACGACCCAAAGCACACGTCTTATCTAGTACGTGAATGATTGCTATACAATTGCAAACAACTCCATACGCCCCCCAAATCACCAGACATTAACCCTATTGAACATATCTGGGACTTATTAGAAAAGCRTATACGAAAAYATAGAATTTCATCCAAAGAGTCCCTAAAAGCTGCCTTATCGACTGAGTGGGCCAAAATCACCGAAAATGATAMCAGAAATTTAGTAAAAAGTATGCCACCAAAATACTAACTTTTGTATTTAGTGTTAGTTTAAATAATGTACGTAAACTTTATTGATACGAATTAAGCTCATTTTAAGTTTTTGTATCTGTATTTTTTTCATTTGTGTAAAAATAAAAATTTTGATAAGCCAATATATATGCTAAATATACATATTTTGAAATAGATACAAAAAAACGACAATAAACATTAATTTTAAAACAAAAAAATGTGTTGTAATTTAATAAAACTAGGTGTATGTAAATTTTATTGGTCCACTKTACTTTCATCGAAACCTCAAAATGGTTTGAGAGAGAAGGTGCAACATAATAGCGGATGCACGAGGTTCCACGAATAGTGTACCAAATTGGCACATCAAGGGCTGCACTCCTACCTACCATATTTATATACGCGCATTTTGGTGAGGACTAACTAAAAATTATATGGATTTAATTCTAGTAGCGCCACTTTGTGTCAGACCAGGGACTATTTTCAATTCACCTATTACTTCAAAGCTGTCAACCGTTTCCTTCTGGATGTTACAAACTTCGAGGCAAACTTAAAACACCTTGACCAGGGTATAAAAATATTGCGGAAGAACTGGCATTATTCGAAGAAACTGAAAGTATTACAATCAATTTTTGTTCTTGTTAACTTATAATAGGCGTGTTTTATTTGACCAGCAAATTAAGCTATTACCTTATCATAAGCTATCATAGCTTGTATATTGAACTAGAGGTATTGTCAGTTCATCGCTTTTTTTCATTCACAATAGCTATCCCAAAAGAAGTTGTTGGCAATAGCGAGAAACCTCATTTTGACAGATGAGAACGTAAACAAACCAAAATTACAGATTTTTTGGATGGGTATTGAGTTAAAATTAAGATAAATATGAACACTTGTTTTCAGTTTTTTTTATTCTAGACCTCATATAAATAAAAGATATATATTTGTATAGTATTAGGTTGATGACTCATGCCCAGCTCTTGACCGCTGCTACGACTGCTACTATGCGGGTCTCTTTCGACCAATTCAGCCATTTTAGCGCAATTTTCGACGACAGGCCTTCCGGAGCGTGGCRCATCTTSGACCACCTCTACAYCAGAACGAAAACGTTGAAACCATCGTTGTGCGGTGGAAATGGAAACTGTATCGGGTCCATAAACTGCACAAATTTTATTGGCGGCTTGAGATGCATTTTTGCCTTTATCGTAGTAGTACTGTAAAATATGCCGTATTTTCTCTTTATTTTGCTTCATGTTTGCGACTCTATAACTCACGAACGACTTAAAAGAAACGACAATCAATCAAACACGTGTTAGCGTGTGAAATGAGCGAAAATATCGCAAGACTTTTTTGAAAACCTAATATATTAATATTCCATTTAAAAATTTGTAATTTTAAACTAAATCGTATATCAGGTGATTGTTCTTGTCCGCATTGCCAACATAATTAATTTTTAATCGAATATATGAATTATGCTAAGTGCGTTTTATTTGTCCAAGATTTAGCTGGTGACTTGTGGTAATCAAATAAAACACGGCTAATCATCCCCTAAACACTGATTTACTCGTGCACTTCTGTTCTTCTGCATATATACTATATGAACATATATGATGAGAAATATTTTTACTCATCGAAAATTTGTTGCACATGTTCAAATCACTTTTATGTGTTGCCCCACATGATTAAAATTAATTAGTCAGCAAATGTTCACACATTCGTCGCAACGCTATGAACTGACATGATACGATTTGAATCGAAGTCAGCCAAACCGTTTACTCGATCGTGATTGCCGAAGAACAGATTTTTAATGTGGAATTTGATCAGTTGACGCTGGTCGGTACTCGAATCGATCAGCTATGTTGTCTATGATGACGCTGAATTCAGTGTTTTTATCACGACTGTTTGGAGCTCTCTGGCCTGGACCTTGCCATAAAACTCCACATCCGCATCAAAAATTGCTGCTACGAACGACGAGGGGAGTAATGAGTTACTCGGGTTGACATTGTTGTCGGTTGCAATTGCGTCTAGGAAGTATTCTTAATGTCAGTTTTTTCAAAAGCTAAGACATTTTGAAGACAAAGCGAAGTGAACTTCTTAAATAAGAATACTATCGTCTTCACTCAAATCCTCCTTCCTTTTGCATTTTATCTTATCTTATCTTATCATATCTTAGTATTACCACAATCTTTTGCAAGATGTGTGGTAGCTTAGCAATTGTAACATTTCTTTACGTTGTTATTGCTTCGAGAAGTTGAACTTTTTGTTGAATTCACCTTTTCGTTAATTTTAAGGTTTACTTTCAAATCTTTAATGGTTTTTGCCTGATACAAGATTGTTTTGTTAGGTTTTGAGTCGGGAATTCCCTCTATAAAATATCCTATTAAACTAGCATCATCTAAGTTGATGGGTTTGGCTATCTCCTTCACAGCTTAAACGATTCATTATTCTTTTTACGTCGATTATGTAACATTTTGTGAATATCCAACGAAAATAATTTGGTACCGAATTAATCTGCAATAGCTGATTTTAAAGAGTTCCAATCTCTAAAACTTGACGGACTGCGTACGACAAGTTTTGTTACTTCTTTCGTTTAGCATATATATACTTTTGTAGCTCATTCCACCCTAATGTAATGTCATTATCTTCAAACTCTTGAACCCAATCATCGAAATTTAATGCGTTTGTCCCGGTAAAAGAAGGTAAACTGTCTTGAATGTCTCTGAGGATGAAGATGGTAATGATTGCAACAGCTCGTTGTATAACTGCTTTCTCATACGTGGATTCCACATCACTATCTTTTTCATCGCTCTGAATCGAGATTATGATGTCTTAGAAGTCTGTCTCTAAGTACATTTTTCGGTTCCTGAACCCTTAAACCAACCTTTCTTAGATGTTCCTTCAACGTCTCTATTATCATACTTAAATCTTTTGTACGTCCATGGTCTTGCTATATTTTACAAGTATGAATATTATCAATATTAAAAGTTAGTACGTACTATATAAATTAAGTATTTAAAAATTAATTAATATTTCATACAAAATAGAAGTAAATGTAAGTAAACTTCAATTTTACATTATATCTAGTATTATGTAATATTTTTTGTTAGTTGTTGTTCGAAGTTTTTGTAACAAAAATGCTTTGAAAAATGTATTGCGGCTTAAAAYGTTACTTATAATAATAATTAATTGCAATTTTGTTATTCATTAATTATTCACATTTTCGTTTATAAGAAGATTTCGTTTTTCAAGAATTGAAAACTAACTAACTCGGTTTTCAATTCTTTAATTAATTTTGTTTTTTTTTTACTGCTCCTTTTTTTTTTAATTATTAGCCGTATTATTACTGATTTTTGATGTCAATAACTACTCTTCCGCAACAATGGTGGTTGCCTCTCTTCCTTGCTTCTTCTACATAGGCTTGTGTTTAAACGTTGATTGTAGTGTTTGGTTMAATAATGGCTAATTTTCGAAACGATTTTAACCAATACATAATTAATACTTATTCAATTAAATACCATAAATACATTGTTGATTTAATATAGATCTTTTTGGCGTTGGCAAAATCCGTTGMGTAGTTTTTAAGATTTAAGCATACAAAGGGACATAGGACAGAAAAATCGACTTGGATATCTATACTATGTATGTCTAGCTCAAGTTATTCAGATTTGTTTGTTAATAGGAAGAATCAGACCTACAAGTAAAACTTCGAAATCGTCTTCCTAGAGCTTGACATATATGCAACATAACATTACTCACCTGGTGACAAATGAGTGGGTTGCAGGATTAGCATCATTGCGACCAGTGAAGTTTCGATTGTACGATGTAACAATTGTATTCTTTTCCCCTTTCGTTACATCTTTGCGATCCCATTGTCCAATGCAAGGCCCACAAGCATTTGCTAGAACAGTTCCACCAAATTTTTCAAACACCCTTCCGATACCATCTCTTTCGATAGTTGCACGAATTTGTTCAGATCCTGGTGTAACATTAAATGGTATTTTCGACTTGAGTCCATGACTCATTGCATCTTTTGCAATATTAGCACAACGCCCCATATCTTCATACGATGAATTAGTACATGAACCAATAAGACCTACTTTGATATCTAATGGGTAACCATTTTGCTTAGCATTTGCACCCAGTTTACTTATTGGGTGAGCTAAGTCAGGTGTAAATGGTCCATTAACATGGGGTTCTAGTTTATCTAGGTTAATTTCAATTAATTCATCATATTCACAATTGCCATCGGGTGTAAAAAGTTTTGTTTTATACTTATTTGCTTCGTCTGCGATACTGCTTCTGCCAGTGGACTTAAGATATTTGGACATACGATCGTTAAAAGGGAATACTGATGTTGTAGCTCCAATCTCTGCCCCCATGTTACAAATTGTTGCCATACCGGTACAAGATATTGAATTGACACCATTTCCATGGTATTCTATTATAGCACCAGTACCACCCTTCACAGTAAGAATGTCTGCTACCTAAAACAAATAAAAAAAATTATAAATTTGAATTATTTAACAATATAATTAAGCTAAACATTTCCATTCGATAAAATTTTAATAATGGATCACCTTACTGCAAAAAATGCGTCGATATAGCGCATTTTAGGTAAAGCAAACTGTGCAGTGTGCATGATGCAACCAAAATAAAAATAAAAAAAATTCTTACATCTTAGCCAAAATGGAAAGTACGAAAAAGCATCACTGTCTTAGGAGGTGCGCAAAAACGCGCACAATCTGCAACATTTTAAAAGTAAATACACAAAATATTACGCAAAAACCAACTGTGATAGCTAAAATATCATTGTGATTGATATTTAAGTTTCTTTTTAATTTTATAGGATATATAGTATGTATGTATGTATATAGACAGAGATTGCGGCAAGTGCACTACAACTTTCACTTATGGAATAATAATYAAAGCAATAAATAAAATCATATTTTTATACGATTCATTTTTACCGTTGGATCTTTGATAATATATAACTCGTACTTGAAMGTATGTATAAAATATATTTCGCATTTTTTATGCTTGAAAATTCTGAATTGAACAGTTTCAAGGCCATTCATATTGAAAGTTGTTGGTGCAAAATTGCCATTAATGAGCAAGAAAACTTCCATTTGATAACCACAAGCACCATACATGATCAAAATGTAACAATTTGTTCCAGAGTTTGAAGGAAAAATATACTTGGACTACACCTACGGCCACACGCAACTTACCACATTTTCATAGTTTTTTTTCGGATTTTTTCATTCTATCGGGAATTGTTTTTATTGATTTTATAAAGAAAAACATTCATATAATCTTTAATTTATTTCGTTTAGTGAATAAAACAATAAATAGTTTTTCTTTGCTTATACAAAATCATTCGAGTTTATTGTTTTTAAATTAATAACGCGATTAAAGATGGTATTTCAATCACAAAAAGGGAACATATAACTCATTTTATTAAGCCTCACTAACTTTTAACCCTTATGTCAACGGCAACATACCTGGGTATGTTTTGCGTTTTCAAAACGCTGTGGCTCTGAACTGGATAATCGGATCGACTTGAAATTTCGTGATATCCTAGCGAAAACTGTCCCAAGTTTGGTTAGGATTGGATCATCCGTTTGGTAGATAAAGCCCATTTACAAAGTTGCACCCTTACGTCA
>NW_017537277.1:50540-60709 GCF_001853355.1 Bactrocera latifrons | reverse complement strand
CTGAGTCATCACCACCAATATCACCTACACATTCATCTAAAGCCTCGTCACCAACTACTGAATCGTGGTCACTTATTTCTTCTTGGCTCTCTTCAAGCGTTTGACGAATGTATGCTTGCTGTTCTTCGTACGAAAGTGCGCTTAGTTGTCGTGGAGTAAGCCATTCACCATCTGCCATTTCACTTTGATTTTATTTTTTTATTTCAACAAAATAAACAGAAACGTCCTTTCACTTCGAATCATACGTGCATGATAAAATCCGTAATACTGGTAAACCCTATTTTATACTTTTTAGCGCAAGTGATTAACACAGGTACTAGCGATTTTATGCCTGAGTTTTTATGTTTGGTACCTAAAGTAATCCTTATAAACACAAAACAATAAGTACTAACCACATTCAGCGACCCTTAATAACCCARAAAATAGGTATATTTGTTAAACTATATCAAGGTTGCCTGTGTAGAAATGTAAGCTTGGGTTTTTTTAACCATGACCATTTTTAGTGCATACGTATATTWTCGATATAATGCAAATGTGTGAGTATATTAGTAAAAAAATCTGAATCGCAAGCGATTAGTTGAATGTGTACCTGMCGACATGCCATTTGCCATACATACGTATGTACATACCCGGGTATGTTGCTGTTGACGTGCGTAAAAAAGTTCTGCTGTTGACATAAAGGTTAAATTATTAGGTTAGTAGAAATACGTAAGAATCTAACTGTGTCAATATTGTGTAAGATTTGCGTGACCGCATATTCTTTCAAACATAACAGAACGGTTGAGCCGGATGTTAAATCTTTATTTGCTCGGACAAGAATTAAAAAGCTTTTACCTGATTTTACGAGTTAGATGGGATATTGATTGGACACCTAAAGTATCTTGTATCGGAGATAACACACATGTGATAAAAAAATACTTGAAAATTATAAATAAAACGCAAAATATTTAATTGTTCATCGCCTTTAAAGAAATTCCCACCAGATGTAATACACCGATCGCGCTCATAATTGGCATAGTAATTAAGGATAGTCCTACCAACTTAACAAAAATAATTGTGAAATATCATTTACTCGGGGAATTTAATTACAATTGCTGGGTGCTTTTTCGTCGCAAAGTATAAATTGTATCATGACAATCAGAGGGCGTAAGATGATTATGACTAACAAGTGTTATTTTGACATGACAAAACACATACAAAATAATTAAGGAAGGGCTAAGTTCGTTTGGGTTGGGTTTGGGTTTATCCTCTTTCAATTTGCAAGGTTCAGGGATTTATAAATTTTAAGAAAACGAGTTCACCTAACGGCTAATAATCGGATGGAAAGTCGGAAATCATTATATATAATATATTGAGGACTGAGGACTATATTTGGGAACTTATTTTCAAGAAATTTGCCGAATATAAACATGGAGTAAAATCAGACCTCAATTTTTATTTACTTATTTTTTTTCGTATTGTCTTAATTAAGGACGATGAGGACGAAGAGAAGTTGTCAAAATTCTCTACAGTCAACAAATTAGTTTTATGCCGTTCAATTAAATGTCACTTTAAATTAGTTAAACTATTGTTTCTCAAAGATGTTTGGCATATGGCTACACCCACCTCTTTTTTATTTTCAAAATGTACCCACTAAAGAATTAAAATCGAAATATCGATAACATCAATTTTTGCGACTATGACCAGGCAGCAGGCAAATATTTTACCGTAAAATCAGATGAATCAAACACTCCACGCTAGTCGCTGCGACTGCCGACTACTGTTATAAGTCGACACTTGCTGTGGCTACGACTGATGATCACGATCGAAAGCAACAACAAAGCGAGAAGCAAAAGAGTAAAAAAGGAGACTGTTAGTGCTAATTAATTTTTGCTGCTGTTTCGACTGCGATTTCRTTTTTTCCGAATCGGAAGCCAAAGTCAAAGCTCATTTTAAAAAGTTCCGGGCAGTTGAAATAGAAAAAAGTAAAAATTTTGCAACATCAGCTGCTTCGAATGCTGACCATTACTTATTGGCAGTCGTTGAAAAAGGACATTGTTTTAACGGTAGCTGTTATATACAATTAAAATATTTTAAAATTTGTAGAAATTGCACTTTGGAAAGAAGGAGAAGAATCTCCACAAAAAAGGCAAGAATCCAACTGAGATTGCCAAAATGTTGAATGAAACAGAAAATGCTGATACAGCCAAGGCAGGCAGAACCTTTTGAACCATTGCAACAGATTACAGCTGAAATAATTAATAAATTCGGGTGATGCTCAGTTGTTTGAAAAAATTCGTTAAAAAAAACACTGCTGTCCAAAATAAACATAATCAAAAGTGGATTTTTGTTTACCAGTGTTATTAAAAATACCGCAAACGCTTAGTTCACGGGACATTGGACTTTAAAATTCAAAAATTCCCAAAAATCGAATATTTCAACAAGCTATTTCAGTATATTTAATACAATTTATGCTCACTTGTCATTTAATGAAACTGTAAACATTTAAACAACTTTTTTGCAGGCTTTATAAGTAGGAAATCTCTTCTTTAAAAATCCCATTTTACACTCGTAGTGAGCATCATTTATGCCCCAACAAAACTTGCTTGACCGAAACTCCAATAATTTTACACAATTTTTACTTTTCACTAACCCTCCCCCACAAATCTTAGAAATGAGTAAAAAGTCAATATATTGTGTATTTTGTTTGTTTTATAACAATAGATGTTAAGCAAAAATAAAACAAAAGAAGACAAACAAATTTGTTTAGATGTCACCGCGTATTGAAAGCGGTGAATGTGAAAGCGTACARCATGATACCGTGAATTTGACGTTTGCATATTCGTTGTGACAAATTAAATTCGAAAAACAAAAATTTCGTTTACAAATCAAGAATTCGAACAGAGTATTGTGGTCTATTAGATTAGATTAGATTAGACCCTATTGTGCCCTTTCCTAAATCACAAGGACTCTCTTAGCCCCAGCACATTGATGAAGTCCAATATTCTACCAAGTGCTAGTGATACAATGCGATCCCTATCCGGAAACATCCAATGTCTACCTGTGAGAGAACACAGGCCATCCCGCAWGGATTGGGTTACCGCTAGGCAATTAGTCACTGCGGACTCGATCAAGTGGGCAATGGCCCCGTTCAAAAATTCAAGTATCCAGGGGTGGACGGCATCTTCCCAGCGCTTTTGCAGCAGGGTGAACATCCTCTGCTACCTCACCTTGTTCGGCTGGAGAGCCTCGCAATGGCGTACACCCCTGACCCATGGAGGACGGCTGAGGTGATCTTCATACCCGAAGTAGGAAGGAATGACTATTCCTTGGTCAAATCCTACAGGCCGATCTTCCTACTGAAGACTATGAAGTCTGAACCAGTTGACCTCGGAGATAGAGAGCTCACTGGAGAAAGGGGAGGTTGTTGTTTTAACGGTTATCAGTCCCCGTTGGGATGGTGAGGGTTATCAGTGTTGTCGTCGATGTCATCTAACGGGAGKCCCAGGAAACAAGCTGTTTCGACGGGGTCGGACCATAGGGAAGAGGGTGGTAGATGGGTGGCTTTGGTTGAGCATGCAAAGAGGTGGTCAGTGTCATGCGGAGACTCGTTGCATGCAGGACATACGTTGGGTATGTCAGGGTCTATTCTGGATAGGTAGGAGTTTAACCTGCTACAATATCCAGAACGAAGTTGCGCAAGGGTCACTCGCGTTTCTCGCGGCAACTCGAGCTCTTCGTCTGCGATGGGTGGTGATWTGACTCCAAGTACGCCATTCACGGGGAGGGAGTCGGTGAAGGTGTTGATGGCTCCACTGTGAATGGCGGTCAGTGCCTGTCGGAAGTCTGTAGCGTCCGAGGTCTTGTCGGCGTATTGTTCGATGTTGTCGACGTGATCAAGGAATGACCTCTTGATGCTCCTAGGAGGCGGTTCCGCYCCAAGCAGATGACTGCAAGGATGATTTCTACGAAAACATCCCAGCAGGAACTGCTTGGAGAGGAGTTCATTATTGTTCCGTAACTGGGAGCATAAGCGTCTCGCTATGTCGTGGTACGGAGTGCTGTATTCTGGCAGGTCTATACCATATGGGTGCTGCATAGTTAAGGACCGGCCGGCCGATTGCCTTGTAAGTTGCCAACAACGTTTCTTTGTCTTTTCCCTATGTGCTGCCGGCTAGCGACTTGAGGATTTTGTTGCGGCTCTGTACTTTGGCGATAATCGCGGTCGTATGTGGAGAGAAGCAGCATAGACTGTCGAAGGTGACACCTAAAATTTTAGGGTTATTGACAGTCGGAATTTTGACCCCGTCGACTGCMATATTAAGTTCTAGTCTATACTCCTTCGTCCAGTTCATGAATATGGTCGCTGCGGATTTGGTAGGGGGAAATTGGAGGTTCCGTGCAGTGAGGAAACGAGAAAGGTCGGAGAGGTAGTTGTTTACCTTCGAACACATGCCATCGATTCCATTACCCGACGTCAATATCGTACAGTCATCAGCGTACGAGGTTATGGATACCCCCTCTGGTGGTTGCGGGAGTTTCGAGATGTAGAAGTTAAACAGTAGCGGGGAGAGTACACCACCCCGCGGAACCCCCTGTTTAATTCTTCTCWGTTTAGATGTTGCGCCTCGAAATAGTACGGATGATTGGCGACCGTTCGGATAGTTCATGGTCCACCTCTTGAGCCCTGGAGGAAGCGTGGTTTTCTCAATGCCCTGCAGTAGCGTTGTGTGATTGACGGTGTCAAAAGCTTTTGACAGGTTGAGGCCACGAACTATCTGAGCGTTTATGACGCTAAGTACAGTGGKGGTACTGTGCATTTTACGGAACATCGGGTATTTGAAGATACGTTAGCGACAGGTTGAGRACCTTGGTGAGGTATTTTACTCTCGTCGAGCCTAGATGGTTCAGCATTAGCATGTTGATTCCATCAGAGCCAATGGATTTGGAAGATTTTCCTTTGTTGATGACACCCTGAAACTCTTCATCGGTGAAAGTAAGTGGCGCGCCGTCGTTTGGCATTTTGCGCAGCCGTTAACACATCGTTTGGCTTTGTCTACTGAAGGGTGCAGTGTAAACTGCCGGCTAAAATAGCTCACGCACTTCTTCGGGTCCGAAGAGCCATGACCATTGAACTGAACTTCAAATCGGTCGTCGTGCCTCTTCGGGTTAGACAAAGCTTTGACAGTAGCCCAAAGCTTACTCACACCGGTGGAGAGGCTGCAGGACTTCAGGTGCTCTATCCATTTCGAGCGGTAGCTGCTGCGATCACCTTGCGGAAATGACGTTCGCCAATGTATACGTCCGTAGGAATGGGTAGAGCGTTGAAGGTGCTCTCAGTAAATTCTGTGAAGCCGACCCAGTTAGCGTTGTTGAAGTTAACGAAGGTGCGGTTGTCCACAGAAACGAAATCGGCAGGTTTCTCGATCGAGATAATTATGGGCAGATGGTCTGATGCGAGAGTTAGCATRGGTCGCCAGGTTATGCTATTTATTAGACCACCACTAGCGATTGTGATATCGGGCGAGCTATTACAGGTGCCCATAACTCTGGTGGGGACTTCGTCATTCATTGTGCAGAATGTCGAATCGTCAATCTGTTCCGCCAGCTCCATCCCCCTAYGGTCATTTGACAGACAGGAATGCCAAAGATCGTGGTGCGCGTTAAAATCGCCTAGCACCAAACCGTTTTCACCACGAAGTAGCGCACCTATATTCGGGTGATATCCTGAAGGCAACATGTAACTGGGGGGATGTATATATTAAATATTTCGAGCTCGACATCGCCTGACCGGATAGCTATGCCCTGACATTCTAGGGTAGTATCCCTGCGGTCGATGTCTTCATCGATTAGACGATACTGCACGGTGTTGTGCAATATGAAGGCTAGGCCACCACCATTATCTCGCTCGCGATCTTTACGTATGACGTTGAAACCGGCACAACTCAGGAGATCTGAGCGGCTGTTTAGCTTGGTTTCTTGGACCACAGCTATCGATACGCGCTCCCGATTCATAACGTGTAGGTGGTATTTGTTGCAGCTGCAGAACCCGCATGGGCGGTTGTCGCACTGGGGTGTTTGTTGGCCACGCCACTGTTGTGTGTTGCGGGGGCAGACTCCTGCAGCATGGGGCAACGTACGACTCACTCCACTCACGTGTGGTGCGCAGGCCGGAACACGCCGGGAAGTGACACCAGCCAGCACAAGAGTTGCACTTGACTGATGTGACGTTCCGACGTATGGCGGTCGGACACACGGAACAGACTGTGCGAGGGACCAAGAGTTGCTGATTGGTTCTCGCACGAGGATTGGAGCGGGATGAAGGTTGGGGGGGACAAGTCAGAGTGGGAGCTATGTTGCCTAGTTGAGYTCCGGGGGACCGTGGAGGTCCTCTGTTGGCCACTTAGGGTGAGTGGCGGCGCAGCGCGCGAACTGTGTGCAGATTGTACAGCCGTAGACGCTAGCGTCGCAGTATTGCGTAGGCAACATGGGGCCACGTAACGCGTAGTCCACTCCATATGAGTCTTAAGGCCGGAGCAGGTCTTAAGATGGCTACATCCAATGCATGTGTTGCACCTGACCGAGGTGGAGTTTGGATGGAGCCGTTTTGCGCATACGCAGCAGAAAAATTTCTCCGGGCCCGGGTTGGACTCAATGCCAGCACGAGTCAGGAGGATACGGAGCAACCCTGCTACAAGGCGTTGCTCCAATGACGAAAAACACAGATTAATACTCACCGATCCAAACAGGGTTAGATCGCCGTTGGTCGAATGATATCCGAATCAATTCCGGTACGTAGAACCGGCTATCACTATTCATGTATATTGAAGTGTTCATATATTATATTAAATTTTAGCTTTAAAAATCTTCTCAATCGTTTTTTTATATATAATAAAGAAAAAAGAATCACTCGAAAGTACAAACAAAGAAAACGCTGTGAAACGGTGAAATATCCTTCTCTTTTGGATTTTAAGGTGTGGGAAAACTGGTTTTCCTCGCAAATATAAACACTCTAAACTTATCAGCCATAAATTTGATAAGTGATTTTTAAATTACTAAATTTAGCTGAAAAATTACAAAATAAATGTGAGCTTATTGTATATTTAGATATACATATAAAAAAACGTGAAAAAATTTAGTAAACCATAGAGAACTAACATGTGTTCTTAATGCAAATTTTTGAATTTTTAAAGGTTAATATTTTAAAAAATTATTTATATTATTTTTAGATATTCCTCCTCTGGAAAAGCTCCCCTATTAGTACATACCCCATTTCTACGGAAATTCGGTTTTTTAACCCCTCCGCCAAAGTAATCGGAATCGTGCATTGTTTTTTATTTTAACTTAAAATGAAAATATTTATAAATAATTTAAAAGATAAATTTTAATTTTAATTTCGATATTTCTTCCAAAATATATTTTAAAAAATAATAAAACTTAAATTGTAATTTTTTTTTAAATAATTAAAATAGTAATATAATAGTACGTGATAAATATAAACGATATAAATAAGACAAAATACTTTGATAGTTATTTAAAACCATCTAGATGCTGCAATACCTTATTCTTCCCTAACAATAACAAAAGAAAATTTATTTTTTTACTGAGAGAAAAGTAATAAAAATAATATACTTCAAAAGCGAGATATTTTAAGACGGAATTTTCAGCTAGGTACGAAAATATATAAATTACACTAATGCTTACCTTTAAAATAATATCCTTTGGGGAGGTCCATCCACTAATTTTTCCTGTTAAATTTACTCCGATTACTTTCGGACACTTTAATTCCCAAGGGATGTCAGCCATTACATCAACAGCATCTGCCCCTCCTACGCCAATACAAAGTCCACCAAGACCGCCTCCATTTGGAGTGTGCGAGTCTGTTCCAATCATTAAAAGCCCAGGAAAAGCGTAGTTCTCCAAAATTATTTGATGTATAATTCCACTTCCTGGTTTCCAAAAACCAAGACCGTATTTGGCACACGCTGACGCTAAAAATTTGTATACTTCCTTATTAAGATCCTTTGCTCTAGCTAAGTCCTCTTTTCCCCCGGTTTGAGCTTCAATTAAATGGTCACAATGCACTGTCGACGGTACCGCTACCCTTTTTAGACCGGAAGATATGAATTGTAGCAGCGCCATTTGAGCAGTAGCATCTTGCATAGCTACCCGGTCTGGTCTAAGACGTAAGTACGAACTTCCCCGCTCAATGTCTTGATTCTTCGGGTCGTCCAAATGAGAGTACAATATTTTTTCGGAAAGTGTTAAAGGGCGATTAAGACGATCGGACACAACGTTTAAGGTGTTTGTTAACTTCTCATATGGTAGAAAAACATCAGCATCAAATTTTGACAACGCAACTTTTGATGCCAAATAAATTGATGCGTGAATATTTCTGGAATGAATCCTGGAACCATATTGACCGATTTTACGAACCTACAAAAGGACGGTGAAGGATTAAAAGGTATTTTCTCATATAAAATACACATATATAGTATACTTTCTATATTTGTTTAAAAAATTTGAATTAAGAATCTAAATTTTATTTTTTAATCTCGATGTTGAGATTTAAAATAAATTTTCATTTTTTAATTTCGATGTTAGGCTTAAAGGGTCGACTTAAAAATACCGTCCCAGGATTTCAGGAATAAAATGGGCATGGTCGGGTGGAGGAGGTTCTTCAGATCAAGAATATAATGAAAAAAATCTGTACAAACGATTTAGAAGAAGTGTTAATGAACATAAAATTGCAAAATATATGTAAGTGTAAAATTAATTTTAAATCGAAAATATACGTACTTCAAAATAGTGATAAGCTTTAAAGTTTGAACTTTAAAGGTAAATATCTCGATAACTATTATATACAGTGAGAAGCTAAACTGTATTTTGCACTAAGGAAGTAAGGTAATGAAAATAATACAAATATAGGTGTATTATCAGTATATATATTTTTTTATTTAATTGAACATTATTCTAAATTATAAAGCACAAAAACTCATATAAATTGCTTCAAACAAATTAAAAAATTAAAAAAACAAAAAATTCACTATTCGGACACTTTTGCACAGTATCATTATATTGCTTTGTTACAATGTAACGGTATTTAACCCGTTGGTTTTTTTTTTTTTTTGTTGTCTCGTTATCAAGCTTTTATTTCTCTAGTTGTGCATTATTGTTTGACCTGTAAAGTGATTAACATGATTTTTAAATAAAAAATTAAAAGATCTTCAAAAATGAGAAAAWCGCCAACTGATATTGAAAACAATGTGATAAATTTGTTGAAAAATAATTATTCATGCCGTAAAATTGCTGAAAAATTAAATTTATGTAAGTCCACGGTAGATGATATAAAATAACAACGAAAYGTAGCTTGCAATAATAACCAAGCGGGTCAACCAAGACTAATTTCTGTTGGTGATGCCCGGCAGATTGAASGTTTGCTACATAAKAARGACACCAAGACCCCGAAAAATGCTACAAAAAGTATTGGTAAGGATGTCAGTTCCTGGACGGTTAGACGTACATTAAATAAAATTGGTTTAGTAGCCAGTGAGAAAAAGAAAAAGCCAGCACTTTCCGATAGAAATGTGAAAAGCCGCCTTCATTTTCCTACAAAAATTGGAAAGTAGTTGGCAGGAAACGGGTTATTTGGAACGACGAAACTAAGGTCAACCGATACCAGTCTGATGGAAAAGAATACTATGGCATAGGCCGCAGGAGCGCATCCAAAAGCGTCATGTGAAGGAAACGATGAAACATGGTGGCGGCAGTATAATGGTGTGGGGATATTTTACTTGGTGGAACATTTGACCTTTGGTGAGAATCCAAGGTATAATGAAAAAGATGATTACCTGATTATTCTACAAACAAATTTACTATTTGTTGGTGCTTATCCAACCGAAGAAGTTGTTTTTCAGCAAGACGGGGATGCAAAGCACACGGCCAAAATAGATAGTATACCATCCCACGATTTCCGGGGTAAAAGTGGTATGGATGGATAGGGCTGATGCTCCAGATTAAGAAAATATATAATTGTTGCCGCCGCAAACTTATAKTTTTCGAGATATATGCATTTAAAATTGAAAATTTCGCAAATTTTGTAATTTCTCGATTTATAGTAACTTTTTCTTTAATATTTTGCACTTTTTATACATTTACACTTCACTACAATATTTCTAAATATATATTTT
>NW_017537277.1:37688-48396 GCF_001853355.1 Bactrocera latifrons | reverse complement strand
GGTGGTTGCGGGAGTTTCGAGATGTAGAAGTTAAACAGTAGCGGGGAGAGTACACCACCCCGCGGAACCCCCTGTTTAATTCTTCTCTGTTTAGATGTTGCGCCTCGAAATAGTACGGATGACTGACGACCGTTCAGATAGTTCATGGTCCACCTCTTGAGCCCTGGAGGAAGCGTGGTTTTCCTGCAGTAGCGTTGTGTGGTTGACCGTGTCAAAAGCTTTTGACAGGTCCAACGCTACGAGGATCGTTCTCTCACAGGGTGGTTTCTGGTTGAGGCCACGAGCTATCTGAGCGTTTATGACGCTAAGTGCTGTGGTGGTACTGTGCATTTTACGGAATCCATGCTGGTGGCTGGCTAGGCTCAGGTGGTGAGTGAAGGTCGGGAGTAACAAGGTTTCAAGTGTCCTCACTACTGGGGAGAGGAGAGTTATCGGACGATAAGATTCCCCTTTGTTGGCGGGTTTCCCAGGTTTCAGTAGTGGGACCATTCTTCCGACTTTCCACACATCGGGTATTTGAAGAGTGGTCAGCGAAAGGTTGAGGACCTTGGTGAAATATCTTACTCCCGTCGAGCCTTGATGCTTTAGCATTAGCATGTTGATTCCATCAGGGCCAATGGATTTGGAGGATTTTGCTTTGTTGATGACAACCTGACCCTCCTCATCGGTGAGAGTAAATGGCGCGCTGTCGTTTGGCATTTTGCGCAGCCGTCGGTTAACACATCGTTTAGCTTTGTCTACCGGAGGGTGCAGTGTGAACTGCCGGCTAAAATAGCTGGCGCACTTCTTCGGGTCCGAAGAGGCGTGACCATTGAATTGAACTTCAACTCGTCGTGCCTCTTCGGGTTAGACAAAGCTTTGACAGTAGCCCAAAGCTTACTCACACCGGTGGAGAGGCACCAAACGGTTTTCACCACGAAGTGGCGTCTGTGTGGGAGCTATGTTGCCTAGTTGAGCTCCGGGGGACCGTGGAGGTCCTCTGTTGGCCACTCGAGGTGGGTGGCGGCGCAGCGCGCGAACTAGGTGCAGATTGCACAGCCGTAGAGGCTGACGCCGCAATATTGCGTAGGCAACATGGGGCCACGTAACGCGTGATCCACTCCCTATGGGTCTTAAGGCAGGCAGGTCTTAAGATGGCTCCATCCATTGCATGTGTTGCACCTGACCGAGGTGGAGTTTGGATGGAGCCTTTTCGCGCAAACGCAGCAGAAGAATTCCTCCGGGCCCGGGTTGGACTCAATGCCAGCACGAGTCAGGAGGATATGGAGCAACCCTGCTGCAAGGCGTTGCTCCAGTGACGACACACACAAATTAACACTCACCGATCCAAACGGGGTTAGATCGCCGAAATGACAGCCCATGGTCGGATGAAATCCGAGTCAATTCCGGTATGTAGAACCGGCTGTCGTGGGAATTGAGCGCTACTATATGTGACTGGTATAATTACTGCCGCGAAGCCGTAGTATTATACCAGGTTGACCATCAGGTAGCGGTAGGTAAAATTGGTGGCCCTGGTAAAACTGTTCAAATAGATGAAAGCAAGTTCGGAAAGAGAAAATACAACAAAGGTAATAATAAAAATATAATTTTTTTAATGTAATTAATATATTTTTCAGGGCGAAGAGTCGGGGGCCACTGGGTTCTTGGGATGGTTGAGGATGGGAGTGACGACTTTAGGCTTGAGGTATGTCCCGGCAATGTAAGGTCTGCTGAGGTGCTCATACCTTTGATAGAGAAGCACGTAGCAAAAGGCAGTATAATATGTACTGATTGCTGGAAGGCATACGACTGTCACGGGTATGAGCACCGACGGGTTAATCACACCGACCCCGATAATCCGTTCGTCGCCGAGGACGGGACCCACACTCAACGCATCGAGTCCCAGTGGCGCGTAATTAGACCTTTTTTTTATTAAGGACAATTATAATAATAGCGAAGATGTTTCTAATTTAATTTTTGAATATACTTGGRGAAAAAATATTGCAAATAATTATCTTGATCCTTTTGTAAAATTATTAGATGCAATTAAATATATAAGCCTTAAAACTTTTTTTAGTAYAATGGAAAATTTATTTCATATGATACTTGTGTCTTGCGTTTGAGTTTTTATATTCATTTTTATTCGTTTGATAAATGTGTAATTATGGCAACACTTATTGCATGGCAACACACTTGTGCATGAAATTAAAATTGTGTAATATATAAAATGYTTATTTTAAGCAAATAACTAAATAATTACTGTAAAAAAAATATGTAGAAACAATATATTGAAGTGTAAGTGCATAAAAACTGCATAATATGAAATAAATAATTACTAGAAATCGAGAAATTGCAAGATAAAATTTGCAAAATTTTCAACTTTAAATGCAAATATCTCGAAAACTATAAKTTTGCGGCGGCAACAATTATATATTTTCTTAATCTAGAGCATCAGCCCTATCCAAACATATCACTTTTAATTCCGAAGTCGTGGGATGGTAAACTAAAGTTTCCCCGGCTGGGAGCATATGAAAACCCACCAAAAAATGTTGACGAGCTTTGGGAGAGGATACAAGATGAGCTCTTGACCGTGATATCATCCAAAAGTTGGTGGAGAGTATGGCAAAACGTACTGAAAGCTTAATTAGAAATAAAGGCCTTTGGACGAAATATTAAATTGGCAGCGGTAATTAGTTTCAACAAACAAACATCAAACAATGCAAAAGTGTCCGAATTTTTTGTTTTTTTTAATTTTTTTGAAGCAATTTATATGAGTTTTTGTGCTTTATAATTTATAATAATGTTCAATTGAATAAAAAAAAAATACATACACTTGTGCTCACATAATTAAGTCACGCCAGTAACAGAACGAAAGTTTATTCAAAGCAACTTCTATGGTATAGGAATGAAACTTAATTTTACAAAAAATGGAAGAAATTTTAATTCAGTTSAAAACAGAATACTTATTTTTTATTTAACTTCTGAAATAATAAAAWTATTGCGTTCATTCGCTTATCCCATCCATGTTGTTGTGCTCATATAATTAAGTCATCTAAAGAAAAATGTAGTTATTCGAAGTATACATTTTTTTGCAGTTTTACCTTACCTAAGACTAATACTTAGTTGGATAACCTTTATTACTTAGCACGCACCTCAGTACATCGCTTAGGCATTGTTTGGACTAAAGTAGCACATTGAGCGGGACTTATTTTGTACCACTCTGCCTGTATTATTTCCCATAAAGAATATTTGTTGCGAGGTTTTCGTGCAGCTACGGCTCTTTTTATAATCCCCCCTAGGTTTTCTATGGGGTTTAGGTCCGGACTTTGAGCTGGCCAATCCAGAATTTTAATATTTCGACTACGTATCCAAGTTTTAACGACCYGCGAGCAGTGTTTGGGGTCGTTATCGTGCTGGAAAATCCAAGCTAACGGTAAGTTGTCCACATAATGACTGTCTAAATTGTTCTCCAGTATTCCTTTGTACATTTCACCTGTAATTTTCCCGCCTATTTTACCAACCGGGCCAACGCCTGATGACGTGAAGCAACCCCACAAAATCACCGATGAACCGTCATGTTTCACGGTTTTTTTTAATATATTTTTTTTTTTTTTTTGAAACGGCCGTTCAATGAATTTTCTTGTAGAAGTCTTCGTACAGTTTGCGCAGATATTTGTACGCCGTGGTATTCCTCTAATTGAGCCCTAATTTCTMTGGAGGTTAAAAATGGATCAGACTTACTTAGCCTTACTAAGGCCCTATCGTCAGAACGGGTGGTCTTTCTTGGCTTTTTACGCGGTAAATTTTCAAGTCTTATTTTTTTTTATAAAATTGAACATCGTTATTAATTTTGCCTCGAGAAAATCCTAAAATATCTACAACTTAGGCAATATTTTGATATTTTTGAAAACATTCCCATATGATCCTCTTTCGCTTGAAGTTGTGCTTTTATTCTTGCCCATGACGACGTTGACTACAAATTTTATTAAAAATAACTTAATTTAGTAAAAAAGAACAATTGATGTAAATTGTGGCGAAAAAATTTTAATTTACCCGTTTCAAACAGARTGACTTAATTATGTGAGCACACTTTTATTGGCAATAAATGGAAAATTCATTTAAACTCTCCCAAACGAAAAAATGCGCTGTAAATCGGTGGCGTTCCTAGAATAACGGAACTTTTTGCTCGCGCAATATTAKGGAWGTTGCWTAAAGAAATATACCTTGTTTTTTTACATGTTGTAAAAAAGTACTGAATGACTTAATTATATGAGCACAAGTGTATATCTGATAATATGATATATCTATCATATACCTATATTGGTATTATTTTCATTACCTTACTTGCTTAGTGCAAAACATTCTTGGTTTAAGAGCTTAAGTTTTTCTTTAATTTTAGTTCTATTATTTTTTAATTCGATCGTATTATTTCTGATCTGCTTGTTATAAATCTAGCTATAAAATTTCATTCAGTAGTTAAGGTTTTTTAAGAGAAAATGGGATCAGAGTAGACTTAAAAGAACAAAAATTTATGAACTGAATTGGTGTCAATAATACCATAATACCGAATTTCAAAACAGCTGCGATTTAGAATAGCATCCCACGATTTCGGGGTTAAAATGGGTATGTACGGATAGAGGAGCTCCTCCAGATTAAGATATACATATGTATATATAATGGAACTTGTCGCTGACTTATGGTGTTTGAGATACTTCCAATTATATTTCATACAATAAGAGAATGGTTGCAACCAAGYAAAAAACTAGTGTTAACATATTTTGTAATGGAATATAAATAAGGAAAAAGAAAGAGTATAACGTCAATACTAAATTCATTATCGTGTGATGAGTAATGTAACATCTTTCAGAATCCTTCTCATCTTGACAAATCCCGGTGTTGGATCGGCCAAAGCAAAAAGGAGTTCAACGCAAAAGAACTGAGCACTCCCAGGTGTTGGTTATTTTGTTTTTTTTTTTTTCTTTTTGTTTTGAAGCGCGACCAAAGGCCGCCAATGCAGAAAGGAATTCTATTCAAAAATATAATGCTTTATTTATTTCCTGTCATTGGGACATTATTTGTTTTCTTTATTTCCTATGATTTTTCTGTAAAATATGTACGTAAGGTAACACTGATTTTTAGTTAAAATGCAACCCGTTTTTTTATTGTGTGAAAAAATAATAATTGAACAAAAGTTAAATGTTGATAAAAGTTATTTTTGCACTATCTAATATAAAATAAATACTTAGAAAAGAGTGAAGTGTTAGTGGGGCAATATTACGAATCTTTCGGCGCCGCGATTTGATGGTACGGATGGATAGAGGAGGTCCTCAGRATTAAAAAATATCAAAAATCTGTTTCATATGTAGAGATATAAATTATTCAAAACGAAATACTGTTTTATCTATTCATATGGATTATATTACATACCATATTATTTAAAAAATTTAGAAAAATATTATTATACTATATTTAGTAAATRCCAGTTTTATATTGCCCATGCAATAATTATGCGACAAATGCGGAGAGAATATGCGACCAGAAGAAAGTGAAAAATCAAACATAGGATGGATTTGGAGGTGCGATTCAAAGCCAACAAGAACAAAAGGAGCGAAGCATTGTAGGCAGTGCATAAGTCCAGTGGGGTTACTCTATAAGGCATTACGAATAGCAATACGTTGCGAAAGTGAATTGAGTTGCGAAGGGCAATCGGTACTCTGTAACACTTTTTTACATTGTAAACAGTGTTGCACTGCTTTCCCGTTGACATATCTCGTGTAGTTGACATTACTGACCGAAACGAAGGAGAATGAAAACAAAATCAATAACAGAAAAGTGAATTAGTGTAGAAAATTTACAGACAAATATAATTAAATTTGAAGAGTTTTATATATAAAAGTAATTTTAAATCAATAAGAAAGGAGTGAATATGGATTCCGTTGTGTTATGGGAAGAAAACACATAAAATGAACGAGTTGAGCGGAAAATTATTAGAGAAAAGTCCAATGTGATGAGTCTTAGTGAAAAAAAGTAAGTTTAAATGATAAAGTGTAATGCGATTCTTTAAACTTGTTTGWACTTCTACTCGTAAATAGTTTCGTGCAAAATGTCCAAAACACAACTTTTGCAATGTCTTCAGAGGAGAAAAATGCAGCGAAACGGGCTTTTTACTCAGTGTCTGGAATTCCAGGAGTAATTGGAGTGGTGGATGGTACTCACATCCAAATGATACGACCGGCAGTGAATGAGCATTTATATTTCAATAGGAAATTAAAGCATAGTATAAACGCTATGGTGGTAAGGCAATTGTTTTTTTAATTTATCTTTGTTTTTTTATAAATATTGTTTCCAAAACCTAGATATGTGATCATAAGATGATGATAAAGGCCGTTAACGGTCGTTTTGCTGGGGCGTCATGATTCACATGTGTGGAATTTGTGAAGCGAGCGCCAATATTTACAAACCAATTATGTGAATGGAGAAATAGGAATTCGCATTCTTGGTGAGCATATACATATTCGTTAATTTTACTCGTTAGCTATTATATGCATCACTTATTTTGCTAACTTAGGTTTTTTCTTATAACTCCATAAAGAAATGCTGCTGATAAAAACTCTGCTGAAAGTTACTACAACTTACAAATTTTAAAAAGCCAGATCCCTTATCGAACGAGTATTTGGAGTATTAAAAGCGGTTCCGATGCGTTTTAGCTGCTAGGGAACTAGATTATGCCCCAAAAAAAGTGGCGCAAATTTTGAACGTATGTTGTACTCTTCATAATATTTGCACTCTTTTTAATGTGGAATCACCTGCCAATATAGCAATAGAAGTTGGTGAAGTCGATGCTAGTTATACTGAAACAATAGGAAATGCGAATGAAACCAATATTGCTAAACGTTTAAGAGATCAAATAAAAAACAGTATGATTACTTTATAAACTTATAACACTATTTAATAAAGTAAACTTTTTAATTTTTCACATTTTCACATTTATTTGATTAAAATTCACATTAATGACAGAAACCTGTAGTCTCTTGCACATGTATGTATATACATATCTGTATATTTAAGTATTATATATGTAATAAAAAGTAAAAACTTATCACATCAACACAAAATTCGTTTTTAAATCAAAAGAATAAATGAATTAATATAATAAATAAATAATTATCAGTAAGTATTAAAAAATAAGTAACAGACTTGAATGTCAATAACTAAAATGCAACATTTTTATTGGTCGGGCCGTTCATTTTCTAGCATTTGCTTTTCTAGTTCTAATGTTGCAAATTTTAGTTTTTTTCATACATTTTGAAATCACCTTTAGATTTTCATTAATTTCGGACAACACTTTTAATGAACCTTTGTGATAAGCGATTTGGTAATCCAAATCTTATTTAAAATACTCTCTTTCTTTTGCGGAGCGACTCTTTGACGTGAACAACAATGTGGCATTTCATCCACCGGCGTTGATTCATTCTGTCGGAATTTGTCGGTTGCGTTAACTGTGCTGCACCAAATTCTAAGGTGCCGCTTATTCCACTGACGGATATTTTCATTGCCAGAAGCTCACTAACCTGCTCCTCCAACATTGTTAAGGAGCAATGACTTGGAGGACTACCACCAGCACCAGATACTTAGTTTGTTCCGCAGGATTTTTGGGGTTCAAATGTGTTTTATAATCCGACCAAAAATTAAAAATTTACTTAATTATGTGCTTCAAAAATCATTTATAATTAATATTTTTACCTTTTTCCATTTTAACCAACTCTTTCCATAAATTATTTGCAGTATGTCCTTTGGAAAGTTCCGAATGTGTTTTCATAAAATTAATTRAAATTTCGAACTGTGTTGGGTTTGTTTGTTTATTTTTAGAATGTTCCCTGTTAAATACATTTTTTTTTAATTAAAACTACAAATATGCCTTATAAACWTACATTTTTTGTCCGTTGCGCTTGCCAGTTTGATATCGAATGAAAAATTCGTTTAACGCACAGATTTGACAGTCGTCGCAAATTTTGAACGTATGTTCAAATAAATGCACAAAACGCGATTTTCAATGCGCTTGTCGCCTCACAGAGTTGCTTTTTTTTATTAACGAGCGTTTTCACTTGCGCAACGCCTTACAGAGTAACGCCCCAGCTTGAGGAACATTCTTGGATGGGTGTCAGTGTCATATGGCTCAGAAAGAAATTTTAGCAATAACTTACAGTTTTGTGTGCAAAATGAACGTGGCGACTGTGCATGCTCAATTATCTAACTCTCGAAAGCAAAATGAGGAGCCGATATTGAGTTGCAACATTGTTGTGGATTACTACAATTACCTAAGGGAAATTGCTGAGGTTACATGTTCAAGCGCAGAGTTCTGTCTCAGGGGAGAGGACAAAACGGTTCAAATCAATGAAACTTTTTTAACGAAATGAAAATATAACTGAGGACGCGTTACGGGCCAAATGGCAATGACGATAGTGGGACTTTTCTGCAAGGAAGACAAAATCTGCCGCTTTTTCCGCGTAAGCCGGAAAAGCAAGGCAGATTTGTGGCYTTTCATTAAAAAGTTTGTATGTACCGGGATCCGGAATTTGTACTAATGGTGGAAAGCAATACCATGGCTTAAGTAARCTTTTCGGGGACGGTACTGTATGCTTAACCACCAATCATAGTATTGGTGAGTATGTGGAGAAAGGAAACGCAGACAATACCATTAATGACCTCGAATGTCAAAATTGTGCAATTAAAAGTCGCCGAACGCTCTACACGACTATCGCCAAATTTTTTTAGAAAAACAACACAAAGATTACATTGGGTCGCAGATAATGCAACTTATATTGGACATAAAGCAAGTTCATCCTTGGTATGTAGAAGGAAGACTTCAGGAAGGAATGGCATTGAAAGAATTGGAAGTGCCGACGGTAGAGTCCGAGGATTTAACGAATATTGTTCCTCAAACGAAACGGTTGCGTTACGAAACTATAGAAGAAAATATATCTAGTGATGAAGAAAATAACGCAGAAGACATTAACGATCCTGATTTTCATTTTAAGGATTTTATAAATTAAAATTTTATTAGAATTGACAATATATATGTATATATGTTAAATTATCATAATAAATTAAAAAAAAACTTATTATAGAATGCAAAGTTTTTCAGTATTTCTCTCCTTTTGAATAATATAGGTTTTCGATCGATGAGAGTTATTTTTTTGAAGTGCGGCCGAAGGCCGCCAGTGCAGGGGCCCTATTCCGTATCTGGATTCGTAAATGTATTCTATTCGAAATTCGGATCTACTTTATAATTTTTCGAAAGTTGTACCACCCTGTGACAGAATAAATACGTTCAATTTTCGTTTTTGCTTTCTACAACTCAAAAGCTAACGAATATTTTATTCGAAAATTGGCTTAAATATCCGAAAATCGAGTTACGGAATATAAAAAATCGGAATTCGAGTAAATTTTTTTTTCGAATCGAGTTACAGAATAGGCCCCCAGAAAGTAGTTCGACACAAACGAACTATAATCCCCCCGCTGTTGCACCGACCAGGSTTATTTTTTTGAAGTGCGATCAAAATTCAGACATATCTTAAAGATATATATATAACCTTTACCGAAGCCTTCCTTGTTTAATCGGGAAATTTCTTTAAAAAGTTTTAAGAGTTGCAAAACAAAAGTAGGTTATTTTCTGGTTAGATAACCATATCTATTGAGGTTATGATTACTAAAAATCAATTTACAATGTTCGAATAAGTTAAAAGGATATAAGCCTTTGCCAAATACTAAATTCAAGCAATTTATGATTTTGATTTTTAATTCAAGGTATTATCAAAATAATATATATAAGGCATATAAAAACACAACACACTTACCCTACTGTTCACACTTCGCAAAAATTGTGCCATTGTTTTTTTTTTTATCTATCTTTAACAATTCCACCACTGTAAAAATTGAATTTTAATAAGAAAACAGTATATAAAATTATTTACGCAAATAATTAAACCCACAAGTACACCAACGAAGTTCTTGGAACGAACCAAGTGAAAATTTTTAAATATATCAACATCACAGGTACATTACCATGTTAGCTAACGGGGTATCTCGACAGGATAAAATCTATGTCTTACTAACTGTATTGCCGTGKCTATTGCCTGTGGAGACTCCACATTGCTTATTGCTTACAATATATGTAATTCTAATTAGTTTGCTATATATTGTAAGCAATAAGCTGTCACTTCAGCAGTTTGACGGCGCAGTTTTCATTTCTATGAAAATTTCGAGGAAGCAAATTGGGTTGGGAATGACCGAAGTCTTAAATTTAATAAACTTATACAAGCATAAATCAAAATATCTTTGCCCATTTTAAATTTATTATTTTAATTGGTATATTTATGTCACAATCATAATATAGTAGTCCAAAAACATGAATTCTTTTTTTCCCAGAAATACGTTTGTGGAAAAAAGGGTCTTTCTCCTTTGTTATTATCTTATTTTTCCCAGAAATACATTTGTAAAAAGAGGGATCGTAATCCTTTTTTTATTTTCTTCATAAAAGCTACATCAGCTACCTACCCGACGGCATTTTCAAGAGCTCAAAGCATGCGCTACAWCACCTCGAACCTACCTACTCTACGCCATTGCGCAAATGATTATGTCAAGATAACAAATGCCCACATACAGATTTGGCAATGGCAATAGCAATATATTTAGTTAGTAAGACATAAGGCCTAACTATAATGTACAT
>NW_017537277.1:23652-36133 GCF_001853355.1 Bactrocera latifrons | reverse complement strand
CGTATTTGGTAAGTCTTTCGGTGGAGGGATGGGAAGTTTATGATTAACAACCTGTTTCCCAATCGACTCACTTGAAAAATGCCTATACACGTAAAAAAAAAAAACAATAATATTAAAAAAAAAAAAAAAAAAAAAAAAAAATGCACAAATATATATCCTTACCACCATCACTCTGACTTCCACGCGTAAGTAACCGATACCGTGCATCCGCTAACAGCACAATAGAAAAAAATTTTTTGTAGCAGAAAAATTTACTACCGCTTTTAGGTGGGCATTGAGTAGAGATATGCTTCCCATCAATAGATCCAACACAGTTGGACATATTCCACAGTTCCCAGAAATCTTGAGAAATTTGCTTGAAATCCTCTTCATTAGTCTCAGATACATAAACAGCGTCTAACTTCGTCCAAAGGAATAATACACCTAACCGTTTCCTTCCCCAGTTGAAATAACCATGCCAACGATTGAAACGAAGTTTATTGTGATAAATATCTTTAAGAAAAAGAAAAAAGAATAAGACATAATAAAAATTTATTAAAATGAACAAACTTACTGTAATGTCAAAGCTAATCGACATTCCGGATGCACAGGCTCTCTCAACGAATTCTTTTTTAAAAATTGCTCAACAAGAGTATGCAAAAGTCCATATACTTGTGGCGTCATTCGCGTGTATATAAAAAAATTAGTGTGGTCAATCCTTTTCATTTTTAGGAAACGGAAAAAAAATCATTCTTTTCCTCTTTCTGTTTATTGAACTAAACATGACCGAACTCTTGTTTTTTTTGTAATTTCACTAATATTTGTTAATATGCGTATTTCGTCTAAAACCGAAGTAAGCATTTTAATTGTTTTTAAATATTTATATAAATTGTGTATTAATTTTTGAAAAATCTAAACGAAATATGAAACCAAAACACAAATTGCTTATTGACACTTTTCTTCTGCATGTTATAGTCATTTAAAAGTCTACTCTTCATGCGTTATAGCAGAAACAGTGAAAAACGTAGAATCATGGGTCGTGTCAGCTGATTCGACCTATCTTATGGGCGCCCAATATAAGTGCCCAGTGAAAAACGCTACTCCCTTCTCTCTTTGACGTCGGATGACGTGAGAATCTACAGCATTTTGGTTTTCGCCGTAGAAACGTGTCAGCTGATTGCTCTCTCACAACCCAGGGTTGCCAATATCTATATAATGTAGTAATTATCAACTTTTATAATTCAATCTGCTCAATATGTTTGAAGTTTTCTTAAAATAGCTCAAAATCAGAGTCGAATGCTATTATTTATAAATATATAAACTATTTTTAATAGTTTGTTTTCAGTTTTGATATTTTATATTAYAAAAAATTGTACTTGAAAACATAGATATGTAAAAAACTATATATGCACACTGAGCAATGGCAACATTGTGCAAATGAAAACAAACAAAGATGGCTGAATTCTGGGTTTTTGCCACGTCTTTCACCGCATTATTAAGACGGTGTTCCAATCGATTTATTCACCAAATATTAATGAATAATTGGCTGCAATTTAGAATGGCATCCCCAAATTTTGGGGTTCAAATGGGTATGCATGGATAGAGGAGGTCCTCCAGATCAATAACATGTATTCATATAGTTGCCGCTGAATTGCGGTTTTTGAGATATTTGCATTTAAAGTTMAAAAAATCAACTATATAAAATGCCTGTTTCTACGATTTATAATGCATTTTGTACTAATATTTTATACTTTCGATAAGTGCTTGGAATATCCAATTGGTGCTACGTAGCGCAAAGAAGAAACGCCAATTAATAAGAAAAAGGAATTGTATGCGGAAAACTAATGTGTTATATATTTCCTGTCATTCGGGTATTATTTGTTTTCTTTATTTCGTTTGGTTCTTCTGTAAAATATGAATGTAAGGTAGCACTGATTATTAGTTAGTATGCAACCCTTTTGTTATTGTACGAACAAAACTAAATGAACAAAAGTTAAATGATGAATAAAAGTTATTTTTGCAATATTTAATATATAATAAATGGTTAGAAACGATTTAGTGAAGTGTTAGTGGCTATAAAAATTAAAAGTATAATCATAAAATTCATTATAAATGGTAAAAACACTCATTTTAAATAGTTTAATTTGTGAACTTTAAATGCAATATCTCAAAAACCATAAATCAATATATATATACTTTTTTTCTTCATCTAGAGGACCTTCTCTGTCCGTACATACCTATTTTAACCCCGAAATCCGGGGATGCTATTGTAAAATTTACCCGAATAATTTTCAGAAAAACTAGAGTCGCCGATGACTTCTAAGGATCAGAGAGAGGGTAAAATACGTAATTTCGTGCGGCGTTTTGGAAACTATCTACCAGATACAAAGAGATTTCCAACTAATATCTCATTGGATATGAGAGAGCAGGTGGCAAAGTTCGGGAGGTTTTGACGTTTAACAATTGGAAACGTGGAATGGCCAGATTAAAACCTTAACAAAAAATATGGAAACGGAGCAGTTTGTTGCTTTGCTACTATATAAAATGTAAAACAAAGATAATTAAAGAAAACACGAAATATGAATGTGTTGATGAAATATTTTGTCATATCAACAATTAATCAACAAGTGTTTCTTGCAGGAAATTCAAAGTATTTAACGATTACTTTCATCCTAAATTTCCTGCGGTAAATGTCTTGTGCTAGAATGCAGCTCTAAAGAAATCTAGTACTAATTTTTAATACATTTATTCAATAAACATGAAGTCAACAATTGTTTCTTAAATGAAAATCAAAGTAATCATTAAATTCATCTTACAATTAGTTAAAATCATTATTATGTAACATAGTTCACTTTCAAATTTTGTATAGAACTTCCCAATCTTCATTCATATTCTTTCAATTGATATTACAACATTTATACACTTCCGCACATAAGTCTCTTTTCTCTTGCTCTTCTAATAAGGATTAAACAGCTCTATAAATAGATATAAAGCGGTATTTGAACATGCAGACTTGTATACATACCGGGTTGCAAGTCAGTTGACTATACACTTGCGCGACATCAGAAAAATAAATTTTTGCGCTGCTTGTAATTTCATTGTGCGCGGAAAATGCGCTTTTGGAGCGAACAATTTTATAAAAAGCTCAAAATGTATTCTCACGTATCACTTCTCAAAAAATTGCAAGGAAGATAGATAGGTAGATAGATTATTAATGAGGTAATGCACTTCCCCAAGTTCCAGCAGCCTGAATTGTTCCAAGAGTTTGCTGTTCGCTACTGAGGTGGCGTGATCCCTTTCAATATGTATGGAATATAAGGCCTTAAGCCTTCTTCTGCAAATTGCTGTACAATGCTGAGAATGGCGWTGCGCTGGTTGCGATAGTTGCGGCGGAGGTTGACTTCTACCCACTGACACATAGCAAAACCTTCAGACTGAAAGATACTAGGGAAGCATCCCATTGGCATGGACAGCTTAGTACACGATCCCGCTACCTGTTTGATCACCAGATGCAGCGGTGTGAGCTCAAGTATGAATTCCTGTGCCCCATGGTGCATGTGCGCATTGCCCCCGAAGTACAGGCACAGGCAAGACTTTGCAGTTTTGATAGTTCGGACCACCGACGACTGCCTTGGCGGCTCAGGCAACCGCTCCATAGGTGACAATAGGCCTTACAATCATGGTATACAGCCATCTAATGATACCTGGTTTGCATCTCCAGGACCTGCCGGCCAGGCGTCTGCATATCATGAGTGCTTTAGTTGCTTTGCGCAGCGTTGAGTCCAAATGACTACTCCACCGTAAGGATAACTCAAAAGTGAGGCTAAGGAATTTGACACGTTCGCACGACAGTCGGGTCTACGTAACCGGAACGGACCCGGATTTTTATCCGGCCAAGGGCTGTCAACTCGGCAGAATTCTGCCGCTGCAACAACAATGACCTCCATCGACATCTCCAACTCCCTGCCTCCAATTTTTAGGGACCTCAAACCTGGAAGAGATCTACGCTTAATGAAAGGATCACGGTAGTTTTTGCCGGATTAATATGTAGCCCTACCGAGTTGCACCATCCCTTCACTAGATTTATACCCCTTTGAACAATCTCACAGAGAGTGTTCTCAAATCTACCTACAATGTCGTCCGTGTACCCTTGACAGCGGATTCCATTGGTGGTGAGCAACTCAAGGAGCTCATCTACTACCCGGTTCCATAGCAGAAGGGTAGAATTCCACCCTGTAGGCAGTACCTTGTAGTGCCAAAACGGATCTTGCTTTCCCCCACCTTTGTTTCCGCTACCCTAGTGGGCAGTAGGGCTTCTATCCATCTGTATACTGGAACAGTTCCTTTCCTTCTCTCAAGTGCCTTGATCATGCTAATGAGAGACGCGTTATCAAAAGTACCCTCAATGTCTAGGAAGGCGCAAATCGCAACATCCCCGTTATCCAGCTAATCTTGCAACTCAGATGTGAGTTGATACAGAACAGTGTTAGTTTATCTTCCCGCTCTGTACGCGTGCTGTGTGGCATGTAGTCGTGCCTTGCTGCGGCCGTCTCTCCTGGAAAGTAGGCGGATGCAAGGACAAAGTCCGAGCCTTCCCTGCCCTTCACTTGTACCGCTACCAGATCCTGCTCTGAACTCTGAAATACAGAAAAAGTCAATATCGGTTCTAACGACTATATAAGAGCGGGGTCTCTCGCTAGAGAGATTCCAGATTACCTTGCTTTTTCTCGAATTGAGGCCTCTTACCCCTCCTTTATACACCAATGGTTCCTGGATTAAGAGGATGCCCAAGTTATCCACAATGAACCGCTTCGCGATGACATCCGAGACTGTCGTATCGTGATGATTTTTCACCTGGGCAACTTCTATGCTGGCGCTGGGGCTTACAATGTAGGCTCGATGAGAGAAGGTCCTCATCCCCGCCATCTTTATCAACCTCCATGTCCAGCCGGTGGTTACAAGCTGTCCAGCCGAGATGGTGTCGTTGGGGGACTCGTGTTGTTCTCCTGCAACCATAGAGGCAGTCGCATCATGCACAGCTGAGCTGGCTTCGGATCGATTCGGTACTACGGTCGTAACCGTCGCAGGCTCCTGGCTCGCCGTAGGARTTGCCTTGGGGATCTATGGCCGCATCAACACTTTGCTGAAACGGAAGTTCAGCCATTCCATCCTGACCCCTCAACGCTGCTCACTACCACTTCCACGCCGAGGTGCTTAAGTCCGCGTTTTGGTTCTTTACAAAACCAAGCGCGAAGTCGTATGTCTTATATGCACTCCGGCGAAAAAATACCGTCATGTTGTGCAATTGTAGTATATCTTCTCCACTCTTTACACAGGACTGGACCCTTCCAACCCTCCAGCCTTAGCGTGATCTCCTTTAGCCAGGTGGCCGACTTCTCGTCCTGACAATCGACCAGTAGCATACCTCCTTTAAAATAAATGCCAATAAAAGAGCCGGTGTATCCATCATGAATAGGGCATTTACCATTTAGAGCCGTCTGCTCTTCAGACCTCAGGACCTCTGCCGGGTGGTTGCCGGACACCACCATCATCCGGATTCTTCTCAAGGCCTCCGAGTATTTTGCGATTTACAGTTCTCGCCGGCGGCGGGTTTGGGTTTTAGCGTCTTCCATTTACCTCCTGTGATTTGTCTTCTCTAATCCTCTTCGAGCTTGGTCTCCTGGGGATTTATCTGTCCGCTTTTTTTCTTATCGGAGCGGCTGGGTGCATCTTGAGGTGCCGGTTTTATGTTGCTCAGTCCCTCTGACGAGGCTGCGTTGGTCCGGCGTCGCCTCCTATTTCTGCGTCTGGTTGCAGACGATGCGTTAGCACCTGCGCGTCGTGCATTGTTAGGATAAGGGTTGCTTATAGACACCGCTTCTCAGCTGGCTCTGGTGTCATGGCAACCTGCAAGTATCCCTAGTGCCATTCATGCCAGCTTTGAGTGGGTCGTCACGTCTTCCGGCGAAAGAGCGTCCAGGAAGCAGAACTTGCGTCTAGCCCTAGGGCCGCTCTTACCTGCGGTACTCGAGTTGCTGCAGCCATTTGCCGTTGTTTGTTGCTCATATTGGTTCTTACGACCATTCAGCCCATATTGTGGGAAAAGTCCGTCGCGCCAGGRCTCCTTGATGCGATAAGGCCATCGTTAATTCCCAAGGCGGTCCGGTGTAGGGAAGGCTCCATTCGAATACAGGAGGTCATCCAGTGGGCACAGGAGTCGCACAGCACCCTAGATTAAGAGGTGGTAGCTCTTGGTCACCGCCAAAATGCAGTTTCTKCCAATACCCAGGAGAGATGCTATGCAGCACCACCCATGACAGTTATAATATGCCGTACTGTGTTGCAGTTTAAGCCCCTGCACCGCGACAAGGTGCCTACCATTCGCAGGAATCAAGGTGCATGTAAACTCTATGCAAAATTTTAAAAAAAAATTTACGCATGAGTAACGAAAATTATGAAGAAAGTTGGAGCCTTTAATAGAAAAATACTCCTCTATGAGAGACGTGATTACGCCACATGAGTCATGTCATCACACGAAAGTTGTGAAGATTTCAAATTTTTAACAGCAATATCTTCGCGCAGTTTACGCCTTAGTGTGATTGAAACTTGGGAAACAATGGACGAGTATATTCAGGTATTTCATTAGTTCTTTAATATTTTTTTATTGCAAACAGAAACATTATTTTTGTAAACACGAAAATTCAAATAATTTCAATACTGTTTTTTTTTGGTATTATTTTCCTAATTAATTCTGGTAGAAAAATTGTACTTAAATATTAAAATAATTATTATTGTTTTTGTTATTATTTATTATAATTGAAATTACAATCAATGTGAAAACAACTCTAGCAACTAGGGCTATCGGTTACATTTGGGGTGTTTAGTATGAATATACGATCTTGAAGAAATATGGTGGATCGTAGGAGATTCGGGATTTTCATTTCTTAAGGCTATGGGTGCTTGTTAAAGGCGGTGAGTTGCACAATTGCATGTGTAAGACCGGTGTGCCTAATGCGTAGCCTTATAAAACATTTCTTATTGCGTATTGGGCTTTTGAGAACGTCTTGTAATATCTCACTACTGATTCGTTTTTTTTTYAGGAATGGAATAAATAGTTGAGATATTGAGCCCGCTATGGCTGCTTTATCTTCTACATCGTTTCTTGTTTTATCAACATTACCTTTGATACACATGAGCTTATTTCTTTTTTTTTTTTTTTTGAAGTTTATTAAGGCAGTCCTAATCGTAGATATTTCTTCTGACTTGTTGTTAAAGTTATGAGCTCCATATAGTAATGCTTTCTTATGTGTGCAGAAAATAAGTTCCTTGCTTTATTAAGAGACGAGTTGCAACGTCCTTAGGACACTTTGAAATTACGTTTACGTCAGATCATCATTTTCAGGGACTACTTACTGCAAAAGATTTTCCATTATTATTTCTGGACCCATCTATAAATAAAAATTTCCAGTGTTTGCGTTTTAATGCTTCCCCTAGAAATGCTTGTTTATAGATAAGTGAGCGAGCTGAGACTTAAGGGTCGGCTAACAGATATTTGACGGGAGTTGTCCGAAAGGCTAAATCGGACAGTAGCATGTATGTGCCCATTATGAGATGTGAGGTCTTACTATAAATTTGCAATCCATAGTAAATTTTGCAAGGATAGTTAGCTTTATAAAATTTATGAGGGGGTTCAGGTGGATATGGCTTTTATATGAGGAAAGTTATTTTATTATATTGAGTCTGGTGGCAAGATCTTGTTTTATACAATGTTGGTTAAATGTATTCCTTTTATCAAAATACAACCCTAAAATTTAAATTATACCTATTTTCTATTGTAATTTTCCTTGYCAGAAGGAGGTAACATATTGCACAAACACATTGAAGCATTTCCTGCTGTTCATGTCTACACTATAGCAAGTAGCTAACTCGTCGTTTGTTGCGAAATTCTGTTAGTTATCCCTAAGGGTCCTAGAAATCATAGTAATTAGTTTCCCAGCTTGGGATAAAACTACTCCTAAAGCAAAAGATGAGGCATTTGTCATTAAGTCAAAAGGTTTTTGGTAGGCTACCAGGTCGAAAGCTAGTCGTTGATTATCATTGAGACTTACTGGTATCTTTTTTGATGCACATCGATATCACCCTTCAGAATTTCTGTTAATGGTTTGGCTATATATGCAAAAACTTTGATAAAGCATCTATAATAGCTTGCAATACTCAAAAATGATCGAACTTGAAACTTTTAGATACTCGACTTTTTCTTTGAAAAAAGTACGATTCATCTTGGCCGTAGAAATTTTGTCAAATTTTCATGTTATATGCCTTACATGGTCTTCCATGTTCTCTGAAAAAATTGTAACATCATCTACAATAAACGTTGCATGATTGTCCTATTCACTCCTTAAGCATTTATTTCTTACAGCGTTATTTCTTGACATAGTTAATAATAAACGAATTTTTTTGGTGAAATTTATATTGATTTTCCAAAAATACAAAAGATTCTATTAATAATTTATCTTATTAATTTTTATTTAACTTTTTTTTAATAAATAAACAAATTTCACTATCAGCTGTCTAAATGCACAAGTCTGCCGTCTATCAGGGCTATAAGGGTATAATGTAGATTACACCAAGAATGATAGAAACAAAGATTGCGCAATGACGCGTTCAAATTTCGTTCGTTCTGCGCATCTACCTCACGGTTGACCAACGTACAATCAGATGATTYTCAGTTGTTTGTTTTTCTTTGCAATAAGAAGCAATTTTGTATTGCAGGCACACAAAAACATTAATATCATCAAAAGTTAACATCAATATAAGTGAAAATTATTATTAGATATCAATATAAGTGAATATTTACCTACATATTCATTTCATTGTATTATATAATTTTGTCTCTTTGCTGTGTTTGTTTTCAAGCATATACATTTATACAAATAAAAAGATTGAATATCTTGCATTTTAAAAAACAAAAATCTCCACTCCGTAGCACTACTTTTAACATTGTTATGTGCATCCGAATACTGCGCAACGCATTTAAAAAAAAAATAAAATTTCTCGATTAATACTTCACTCGAAAGTACAATTCGAATTTGCAATCGTAATAAATGTTGGGTGTTTTAATTTAAATGTCCAAAAATTCGTATTTTGTTTGATCTGGCCACAACGCCTATTTTGAGGCGCTCTCACACTGAAATAAATTGGGCATCCCATTATCCCTGGTGTAATGTTTCRTCGCAACATATTCCTGGTACTAACTCAGCATCTTTAAACACTTCTACATCGAGTACCGTTAATGATGTAAATTTAATTTCTAAAGTTTCTACTCTTTGTTCAAAAGTGTGACCTCGATTTGAGAGTTCAGTGTTAATAGGAAACTCAATAAGCGTTTTTATTTCAGATTCTCTTAGCGACATTATGTATATGGTCAATCCGGACACTCTACTTCACCGTCATTTTTTTTTAATAAGCACTCTGTTTACATGTTTCTTTACTTATTTTTACTTGTTAGATTCCAATCCTTCTTTTTAGACGCCAGTTAAGTAAAGTTAAAAAAAAAAACTTTGAATTGGATGAGAAAGAACTGCACCTTATGAAAAACCATTTACAATCGAAACTTAAATCTATAAAGAATATAACTATAGGCTGCTCACTATTTGCTAAGTGACTTTGTAGAAGTTCACCAATTTTYTTATGCTTCCAATATCTTCTGTTGCACTGATAATAGCATGAAGCGACCATCTCAATGGCTGATGTGAGATAACAAATATCCTTATCCTCTCAATATCTTCAGTAGCATTAATAATAGCATCAAGCGACCAACGCAGTGGCTTGCGTGAGATAAAGAATTTGTTCATTCAAGCCACGTGAGAAATCCCTGTATGTGGATGAGCTACTTAAGTTAATTTATACATTTAATCAAACCGCTGTCCATGACAACCACGTGAAACAGTGAGTAGCGTTGAAAACAACTGAGCTTGCCACAAATAACTTTCAACTATCGAATTTTATTAATATACTATTTTTTTTCTTGGTTGTGTGATAAATGTTTTAAGGCGCTATTCTAAAAGCATTTAATAAATTTTGAAGGACAAGGCGTCGCTGGGTCAGTGTTAAWTACCATACAAACCGCAAATATCGATATACTCGTATGACGTTACGATCGACCACAACACATGCGGGAGGGGACAGATACCGAGAGTTGAAGAGGGAAGCGAGACGCATTTGCAGACAGAAAACAGAAAGAGGCCGAAATGCCTGAGTATGAAGAGCTTAATAACATACTTATATTATGGTTGGAACACTTCTCCAGCCTGCTGAAGGGCAGTGAAAGTACAACGCCAGGAGAAGGCGAACCCGATTCCGAGCGTATTGTGTGAAAAATTAAAGCCCACTGTCAACAAACTGATTGAGGTCTTAGACAACTTCTGRAGAAAATAATTTAAGCTGCAAAACTAAACAGAGAAGGTAACATCTGCTATAAGATTGTACAACAGCTGGACGTACAACGATGATATTAATATCATTGGCCTAAACAACCGTGCCGTTAGTTCTGCTTTCTCCAACATCGATAAGGCAACGAAGCAAATGGGTCTAGTGGTGAATGAAAGCAAGCCGAAATATCTCCTGTCATCAAACAAACAGTCGTCGCACTCGCGACTAGACACCCACGTCACTGTTGACAGTCATAACTTTGAAGTCGTAGATAATTTCGTCTATCTTGAAACCAGCATAAATACCACCACCAATGTCAGCCTGGTACTGCGTAGGCAATTGAGAAGCAAAGTCCAAAAGCATTCCCGCCGGAGAAGCAGAGCAAGAGGAAGACCTCCACCCCGTTGGAAGGATCAAGTAGAGAAGGAACGAATGGGGCGCTGTTGTTAACTCGGCTATAATCGCGTCAGCGGTGTCTACTCCAGTAAAGAAGAAGAAGAACAGAAATTTGGGTAACAAATACTTTTTGTTATGTATAAAGCTATGCGCTAACAAAAGCATTTGTTGTCTTTAACAGACTAGTGGGTTCTCTTGCTCTTGCAAAACTATTGCACGAATTTTAGAATTTTTCAACTGGTGCAACGACATAACAACAAAACACACGCAGAAGATATTTGCAATGAATGTAAAATATGTCAGACCAAACCTCATGTTTATTTTCGTGCAATGATACGTACAACAAGAAAAAACGTTATCTTCGGCTGCACCGAAGTTAGCATACCCTTCACAGGAGCATTTCCTTTAGTAACTATGTTCCAGTTAGTATGGAAGCTATATGCTATAGTAAAACGATCTGAACAATTTTTTCGGTGCTTATATTGTTATCTTAGGCAGGACTCCATGTCAAATTTCGTGAAGATCCACGTCAAATGAGAAAGTTTTCCATTCAAGCCTTTGATTCCGATCGTTCGGTTTGTATGGCAGCTATTTGTTATAGAGGTCCGATAACGGCTGTTCCTACAAATGAGCAGCAGAAAAAGACGTTTGCAAAATTTCAAAACCATGTCTTAAAAACTGAGGTACTAGTTCGTACATATACAGACAGAGGGACGTACAGGCGGACTTGACTAAATCGACTCTGCTCAACATACTGATCAATTATATATCTACTACACCGACGCTTCCTTCTAGGAGTTATAAACTTCGTTAAAAATGTTACGCTGGTCGGAGTATATACATATATAAGTACTTATATACATATATAAGTATTTATTTCCTTTGGGYATTAGAAGTTCAGATAAAATCTTCAAAACCCAGTCATATGCGAAGAATTATTTATACATGTAAACAGATTGGAGGATGGAGTCATGTGTAGAAGTTCACGCAAGTGAGGAAAGTTTTTTGATCGCCATTCACTTGGGAGTGGCCAGAAACGATTATTTTACATATGACTCAAGCAGCTCACGACTTTCGGTCCTTGACCAAGTATCCTCTGGGTAGCCTAAGAATATCCGTTTGAAGGCGAGCTAAAGTGAGAAGGCGAAACATTCCCTGCATAGGATTGTGCGCTGGGTTTGGGACCCGCCACGTAAAAAAACCACCCCAAAACCACCGAAACCACCAACCAGATCGATCATGTTGTGATAGACGGAAGACACGTCTCCAGTGTTTTAGATGTGCGTGCACTGGGAGGTCCTAACATCGACTCGGACCACTATCCTGCTGCAGCCAAGATTCGCACGAGATCAAACGCAAGGAAGGTTCGAAGTCGAGAAGCTGCAATCACAACAGACAGCCGAACGACTTTCTAATCGGCTTGCACTCCTGCTCCCTGAGAGCACTCGTCAACAACTCGGTATAAGGGAACTGTCGGACGGCATTTCAGACTCTTTGCGTACAGCCGTAACCGAAACCATTGGTTTTCGGAAAGTACAAAAGAACAGCTGGTAGGACGAGGAGTGCCGTGTCGCAGCGGAAAGAAAACAGGCTGCCTACCTCGTAACGTTACGATCACAACAGGTGCGGGATGGGATAGATACCGAGAGTTGAAGAGGGAGGCGAGACGCATTTG
>NW_017537277.1:13692-23562 GCF_001853355.1 Bactrocera latifrons | reverse complement strand
AAGAGGCCGAAATGCGTGAGTATGAAGAGCTTGATAAGCTGGCCGACAGGGGTAATGCTCGAAAATTCTACGAAAAAATGCGGCGGCTTACAGAAGATTTCAAGACCGGAACATATTCTTGTAGAAACCTGCTGAATGGCAGTGAACGCACAACGCCAGGAGAAGGCGAACCCGATGTCCCAATCGACGACGATGGAGCAGACGTTCCATTGCCAGACCAGGAAGAAGTTGGAATAGCAATTACCCGCCTGAAGCACAACAAAGCGGCGGGGGCCGATGGATTGACTGCCGAGCTATTCAAACACGTCGGCGAAGAACTGATAAGGAGCATGCATCAGATTCTTTGTAAAATWTGGTCGGACGGAAGCATGCCCAACGATTGGAACTTAAGTGTGCTATGCCCAATCCTCGAAAAAGAAGACCCCACAATCTGCGCCAACTACCGTGGGATAAGCTTCCTCAATATCGCATATAAGGTTCTATCGAGCGTATTGTATGAAAGATTAAAGCYCACCGTCAACAAACTGATTAGACCTTATCAGTGTGGCTTCAGACCTGGAAAATCAACAACCGACCAGATATTCACCATGAGCCAAATCTTGGAAAAGACCTGTGAAAGGAGAATCGACACTCACCACCTCTTCGTCGATTTCAAAGCTGCTTTATACAGCACGAAAAGGAGCTGCCTTTATGCCGCGATGTCTGAATTTGGTATCCCTGCAAAACTTATACGGCTGTGTAAGCTGACGTTGACCAGCACCAAAAGCTTCGTCAGAATCGGAAAGGACCTCTCCGAGCTGTTCGATACCAAACGAGGTTTCAGACAAGGCGATTGCTTATCGTGCGACTTTTTCCATCTGCTTCTGGAGAAAATAGTTCGAGCTGCAGAACTAAGTAGAGAAGGTACCATCTTCTATAAGAGTGTACAGCTGCTGGCGTATGCCGATGATATTGATATCATCGGCCTCAACACCCGCGGCGTTAGTTCTGCTTTCTCCAGACTGGACAAGGAAGTACACAAATGGGTCTGGCAATGAACGAGAGCAAGACGAAATATCTTCTGTCATCAAACAAACAGTCGTCGCACTCGTGACTTGGCACTCACGTCACTGTTGACAGTCATAGCTTTGAAGTTGTAGATAATTTCGTCTATCTTGGAACCAGCGTAAACACCACCTACACTGTCAGCCTAGAAATCCAACGCAGGATAACTCTTGTATTGCGCATTGGCCACGGCGAATATTGCATTCTATGGAACGATGAGCTGTACGAGATATACGACGACATTGACATAGTTCAGCGAATTAAAGACAGCGGCTACGCTGGCTAGGTCATGTTGTCCGGATGGACGAAAACACTCCAGCTCTGAAAGTATTCGACGCGGTAACCGCCGGGGGAAGCAGAGGAAGAGGAAGACCTCCACTCCGTTGGAAGGACCAAGTGGAGAAGGACCTGACTTTACTTGGAATATCTAATTGGCGCCACGTAGCGATAAGAAGAAACGACTGGCGCGCTGTTGTTAACTCGGCTATAATCGCGTAAGCGGTGACTACGCCAATCAAGAAGAAAAAGAAACAGATTTTAGAAAGCCATACGCATAAAGTTCACATATGTATGTTCTTTTGTGTGCACACAAACAGATTTGAAAGAATCATACGCATAATGTTTGTAATTTTTTCTACACAGATTTGTATGTAAGTATCCTATATGTATATACACTCATTGTTTCATACAAAAGCTTTATTGTCACGGACAACCAATGGTCGAACTTAACGTTTTGTCAAAAAGTCAGTTTGTCAAAGGACTGACGCGACGGCAAAGCGTCTCAACATTACGTTGTTGGTAGAAGATTCGAGCTGTGCCGGAAAAAACAAACGAACGGACGCCGATTATCACCCCTTCCCTTACTGCTGTAACAGTTTCACCCACAAACCAGCGCAAATATGTATGCTCACACATAGCACACATATCGACGCAGATTTTGGCGAGCCGTAAAATGACAAAATATTTTTTGCTAAAAATGTAAATATAATATGGTACATTAGCAAATGCGGATATTTAAGCTTAAATGGTACTTGAAACAATAATTTCTATGTATTTCAAAAGCTTACTTCAAATGAAGGAAGTTACAGACAGTTAGGAGGGATTGGCACTTAAGCGGAGTACTATTTAACCGGGATTGACTGTACCCATAAATCAGAGGAATATTCAATATTTTCTTTCAAACATTTCTTGAATTGCGAATCGCCAAAAAACTATGTCAATTTTATTCTAATATRTTGGAATATTTATACTCATCTCATAAAAATTTTAAAAATTTATTTAATTTATGATATTTTGCTTTTGCCTTTTTCGCAAAAAACCGTTTCTGGGAAAAGACATGCTCGGAGGGAGGTATGGTCTTTGGTTTTATGAATTAATAAAATTTGCTCGTTGAATGTGCGCTTGCGTTAAGGAATGAAAATTTTGTGTGAGAATGTCATACGCACTTATGTATGCATGTATGTACATGCGCGCGCATGTTATGTTACTGATAAATGATAATATTTTGATGTAAGATTGATTTGTACTTACATACATATCTTTAGGATAGATGCGAATGAAAATTTTAACTTTAAAAAGTATACTATATCATATATATATATAGCATATACAAATGTATATGAAACTATATTAGGGAAATTCGCTTGCTCTTGCAAAACCCTTGCACGKTGCACGAATTGCAGAAACTTCTACTTGCTGAAACAGCACAACAACAAACACACGCAAAAAATTGATTATTTGCAATGGCTGTAAAATATGTCAGACCAAAACCCATGTTTATTTTCGTGCAATGACATCTAAAAAAAATAATTGCAACCCTGTGCTAGCTGTCATTTTAAATAGGTTTTATAATTTCTATTTAAATTATAAAGATTTGTTATAGTTTTTTTTGTTAAGAATGAATGCAGAAGGTACACCAATTCACAATAGCCATGCAGAATAAATTGACTGAATCAGCTGTTCATATTATCACTAGATTGTACAATGGTTGCTCTTACGCCCTTGCATATTTCGTTATAGGAGTTTTGCAATCTGCAATCTTACAAGAACAAGAGAGTCCCGATATTATATTATCAAAGATAATAAATATTTAAAAATTATATTTTATTTGCACATTAACTACAAAAATGCTTGGATAATTGCATAATTTAATTGTGATATCAATTTTGCATGCATTAACAAAAATTCGCTAAATGATATTTATATAAATTGATATGATTGCATGTAAACGTATAAAAATATAAGCCAAAGAGCSAACAAACGTCAGTAATAGCAATATAAATATATTTGTGAGCATAATCTGTTAACTCATCACTGCAATTGAAATTCTCTTTCCGAGCCAAAAGTGTTGAAAGCCACTATTAGGATTATGTTACCTTTTGACAGTTCACACGCTTATCCTCAGTTGAACCTTCTCTATAATAAACGTTCTCTGGTATCTGTTAGCAAACGTGTAAGTGGCTTGTTATTGTTCACTTTTGCGTACGAGAATATGTTTTTCTCTGTGACATTGCAATGACTTGCCGCAATTTATTCACACGCACACGATATGCTCATACGCTTCCGGCCTTATATCGATATCGCCCGTTAGTATAGTGTTGAACACAGATCCGGTGATGGCTTTTCCTTCAAAGTTTATTAAAAAAAACAATATTTTATTAGTAAAATGCGTTAGTTGATAGCTCCAATAGTTTTTTCTCGGYTTGTTAATCTGCAAAAAAGAAAGTTTCAGTTAAAAATACTTACTTACGCTTTCTCCCATTCAATCGAAAATTGCACAAAATGTAATAGTATTGGTGAACAGATGGAAATGTTTGAGTGGGTTTTTTGCAATCTGTTACCTCTGTCGTGCATTGTACATGTATTTCGTTATAGGATTTTTCATTTGTATCATAGTCCATACCTGCAAGAGACAGCAAATCCGCCTACTGTAAAGGGATTTCATAATAAATGTATATCATTCTTTTAAACAAGACAGCATGCCATATTTTCCATTGGCTAAGGTGATGGGTAGCTTTTTTCCCACTCTCTGAACAAAATTAACAAATAATTTAACGTTTGCAAACTAAACAATAACATGTCTTTTACTGAAAAACACTTTCCTGTGAACCAGCTATTTTACACAAACAAACAAGACAAAATAAAGAAATGGACAACCCAGAAATGTGAGTAATACTGCAAATCTTTTAAATTTGAGTAATCCCAATAGTTGGGGTGATGATTTTTGTGAGGTCACGAGAATGGGGCTGCAATTATGATATCTGCAGGAATGGCTTTGTTAACAATTTTGTAATGAAAGTTTGGCACCAGACCTTGTTGACCACGCTTGACCAAAAGTGGTTGCTATTTAATGTGTTAAAATAGGTTGGATATCATTTGGATCTTTTTTGTTATACATTATATAGAAGTCAACCGCGTACGGGCAGAATTTTATGTTTTCTTGTTCTTTTAGGACTTTGACGATGTCTTCAAAAGTAATTAAAAAGAGGACTACTGATAATTGGGAGCCGTCGTATATCTCATACAGCTCATCGTTCCATCGATACCTTAAATCTTTCAAAGAACTTTTCTCTCGAAAACTCGCAACGTCGACTCATCAGTTGCTGTCATCGTGCATACCTCTGCACTATATAGCAGGACGGAAATAATGAGCAATTCCCACGACAACCGGTTCTACGCAGCGGAATTAACCCCGATTTTATCATGCCAAGAGCTGTCTTTTCGGCGATCTAACCCCGTTTGGATTGGTAAGTATTAATCTTTTTTTGTCCTCATTAGAACCATGCAGCAGAGTTGCTCGGTATTCTTCTGACACGTGCCGGCATTGAGTCCAACCCGCACCCTGAAGAATTTTTCTGCTGCATTTGCACTAAAAGGTTTCATCCAAACTTTACAGCTGCAACAAATACCGCCTACACGTCACTCCCTCACCCGCAGGATCGCCCACAGACACCCGCGACAACCCGAATTTTTAACGTTTTACGTAAGGATCCCGAGAGCGATAATGGTGATGGCCTAGCCTTCAATTTGCACAACACAGTGCAGTATCGTCTAATCGATGAAGACATTGACCGCAGGGATAATACCTGAGAATGATAGGATATAGCTATCCGGTCCAAATATTTAATACATACATCCCTCCAGTTACATACAGCCCTACAGGATATCACCAGAATTTAGGTGCGCTACTTCGTGGTGAAAACCGTTTGGTACTAGGCGACTTTAACACGCACCATGATCTTTGGCATTCCTGGCATTCCAAAACTAAACATTGCTTCGTCAATATTGCAGCGTAATGGGTCAGGTGCTGTTCGAATTTTATGATTTAAGAGATGAAAAAGCGACACGCGATGCTGTGAAGTACTCAAATGTAGTTATCAACTTAGTTGGTCGTGAATTCGAGACAAAATTTTAAATTCAATGACGTTCTCGTGAAAGGTGCACGTCGCATTGCTAGGTAAGCTAAAATTAAACTTTATTTCAAAAGATTTACATTATATTTTTTAATTTTTTTAATAGAATCAGCAAAGAAGCTGGTGTACAACATTTGATTATTTGTCTGCCTTAAACGTTAGTCCCAAACCAATGAGTTTTGTTGAGTTACTTCCTTTTTGAAGATAATACTACGGTGAATGTGCTGTTCGGATGTTGAACAAGCTATTGTCAATTGCGCTAAGGATCCCGATCAAACTGYTGAGTAGGTTTTGAGCAAAATTGAACTTATATACTTTCTAATATGCTAAACACTCAACATACACCTTGCAGACCAAAGCGTTASCAGTAATACCCGACCGAAGGTTCGGCTTCGGTTTGCCGAACAATCGGCTTTGAAAACGCATTCGGCTGTGCATTCGGTTTCGGCAAAAAAAGTCGAATTTTTAGCCGAATATTACTTTTTTAAAACCAAGTGTTTATGAATAAAAAAATAGCATACTTTTTGGCGATATTTATTGCTTTACGTAGAGAACATTTTATGTCTTTTGCTGGGACAGTTGCACAACGCAACATTGTTGTCAATATCAGCTGTTCGCAGATTGAAACAAACAAACGCGTTGGTACGGTGTTAAAATAAAAACAATTTGTTTATAATACTTCTATTTTTCTTTAAGAATTTATCATTTTGTTCGCAAGAAAAAACTGCCATCTGCAATGTTTGCAAAAAAGAATTGTCGCTTGGGCACGAGGATAAAAAAAGGCAAACAGCCCATAATATTAAAAATCATTTGAAGAAAATGCACCCGGAAAAGCGGAATATATTTATAAAGTCGACGGAGATAGGCAGTTTAAATATTCCACAGAAAAGAAAGGCAAACGAAAGCGAAATTAATATTGTTAGCGACAAATTGCAAATTACCATGCCAGAAGCAATCGAACGCACAAATTTGTGGCCAGATGATCACCCGTGGCACTTCAAATTGATAAAACTATAATGGATCTCATTATTGTTGATATGCATCCCTATAGCATAGTGGATGGTGCAGCATTTCAAAGGCTTAATTTTGGAAATCCAACTATGCCGGCGAAATACAAACTGAAAAGTGAAAAATTTTTCAGAACATCACTGATGCCGGACACTTACGAAAAAGTTTTAAAAAAGGTTGGTGCTGTCTTAGAAAAAGCGAAATGAATCAGCATAACCACAGATATGTGGACCAATTCTTCTAGAAGCTGTTCGTTGTTGAGCCTGACTGCACATATGATTTATGGACCTGAACGTATAAAAGTTATACTAGGCTCCAAAGTCTTGGAAGACGACCATACTGGAAACTACATAGCTGAAAAGGTGGYTGAAACGATAAATAATTTCAAAATAGTTAATAAAGTGCATCTGGTTGTAACAGATAATSCGCGTAATAGTCTGCTGCAATGCGCATAGGTGATTTGAAATCCTTTGGTTGTGCAGGGCATACTCTACAACTTGTTTTCCATGATTGCGTGCTAAAAAACGAAGAAATTGACTACATTATTAAAAAGTGTCGTAAGATCGTCARACACTTTAAAAGAAGTGAACAAGGTTATCGACATCTTAATCAGTATGAAGAAATGTGTACCGTTCCAAAACACATGTTGATACAGGACGTTGTTACCAGGTGGAATCGTATGTATCTAATGTTAGAGAGACTGTTAGAGCAAAAGAGCGCATTAGTTTTATATGCGACAGAGARAAACTCGATAGACGTTCCGACTGGATATGAGTAGAAACGTATAAGGAAATTGGTTTCAATTTTGCAACCCTTTTCTGAAGCTACGCTAGAGCTTTCACTTGGTTTAGCCTCCATATCTCTGTATGGTCATTCCATTGGTACGTATGTTGCAGAATATACTTCAAACTGAATGTGAGGAACATGATGAACTGAAATTTTTAATGAAAAACTTGCTTGATTCAATTAACAATCGTTTCCAGAATGTAATGAAGAACGAATTATTGATTGCAACATTCCTTGATCAAAGGTTTAAAACAAAATATTTTTCAACCGATCAAGTAGATATTTGTAAAAACAAAATTTATAATTATGATGAAAATAACAATAATGAAGAAGAATGTTCAGTGACAGGGAGTCCATTGCATCCTCCAGTGACTGACAATTCCACAAAAACAAGACTTTGGGACATGCACGATAGCTCTCTAATCGTTGAGGAAATATCAAAAACACAATCGCAGGGTATTTTTTAAAGAGGTGAACGACTATTTACAACGGTAGTAGACACAAATATATATCAATATTGGCATTTAAGCTCATTTGTCTCTTTAAAATCTATAGCGATAAAACTTCTTTCCGCTCCACCGAGCAGCGTGGCTAGCAAGCAACTTTTTAGTGCCGCTGGGCGGCTTTACAGTGATAGGCGTTCAAGCCTGCTTGGTTATAATGCTGATAAGCTCCTGTTCCTACACTACAACATAAAACTATTAAACTTTAATTATTAATTTTATACATACATACATGTACATATGTATATTTCCAAGATCATCATGAACTTAAGTTTTTGTTTGTTTAGACATGAAATGTCATTTTTAATTTAAGTGTTTATTTGTATACAAAATAAAATGCTCTTTCCTGAAATAAATAAACAAATTTTTTATACGGCTTCGGTTTCGGTATTCGGCCGAATGTTTTTTTGGTGCCGAAGTTCGGCTACGGCTACGGCTTCGGCCAAAATTTTACATTCGGTCGGGCTCTAGTTACCAGTTGAGCGAATTAATTGACTGGTTCCATCGTGTTATGCGCAAAGATGAAAAATGATGGGATACCGTCGTTAAGACATGCGTTGCGATCCTACATTCCTATTGAAAGTGAAGTTCACTGAGCTTATCTGTCCTGGACAACCTATTGGTTAGCTACATATTGGTGAGGAACGTATCAATCGCGAATGTATAACCGATGTCATTTCATTATCAAAAATAATTTCCAATTTGATTATGAATAAATTAACTAAAACGCTTAAAAATATATAGCATATTAATTTATATCAAGAAGATATAATTAAATCTTTTGATAACAGCATTAAATTTCATTCTATAAGCAAAATTTGAAATAGTATTTATTAATGTATAAATATATTACTGTAAATTTATAATTTAAAATTGAAGCATTTTTGCTTTACGCAACCCGTTTTAACCTCTCGCCACCCTTATTCACCAGATGTGGTCATGACGTTTTTATTGTGAACGTAAACTTGGGGGGTTGGTTAAGTGAATGGCTCTTTTACTACAGTGAATGGGACTTTCCCTACTCCCTTGTACCATGGTTTTAACACATTTTGCGCTCCTATAACTTTAAATAATATTTACAATTATTTATTATTGGCATTTTCGRTAAATTATACAAAACACTAAATTAAACACTTTGGAAATGCATATATAAATGCTAAAATGCAAGTAATCAGGGAATGCGTTTGAGAGAAAAATTAGAGCCACTGCGAGAGTTTCGTATCATCTTATCCATTCATGTGCTTCACCGATGCACACGCACAGCGTATTCGTTTAGGCCCGTGTTCACAAATCTGCACGCAACCTTAGCGTCTTTAAAAGTGAATGTGGCATATTACACACGATTTACATTAGGTTTATATACCTGGAATGATTTTGTGGCCCCAGAAGAACGTGAAATTGTATTTGAAGTTTGCATACCTATACTGCGTCAGGGTCGGGCAATATATAGCGCTATTCGGTTCAATGGGAACATTTTTTTGTAATAGTATTTTGTTTTATTTTTATATTGAAATAAAYATTTTTTAACATACATACATACAAAAACAATGAAAACATTGAAATCTGACTTTTCGCCACAACTCCTAAAAGGAATGTAATCTTTGGCTCTATTAATATCATCATCGTGTTTCAAAGTTCCATTTATCTCTCTATCACTAAGTTTTTTCCTTGACATCTTTTATTTGTTATTATTTTTTTTCCAAATTAGCTGAATAATAACTAATATTTTTTAAAATATTCAAATAAATACGGCTATTTAATTAGTATATAAAACGTATTGTTTACATAAATATATTTAGAATAATTGAAATAAATACGCTCACTTTGTTTTTCCACAAGGGGCGTTTTAAGTGAATGTATGTATTTATGTATGTGTTTTGCCGCCAATTCTCTTTCTCTTCTACCAGCAGCTTATGGGCTTCTGGAGTTTTGCCCCTCTCTCTGGGCTCTAGTTATCTCCTTGCACTGTTGTTTTGTTTGTAATATATTTGTTTTAATTATTCGTGCCCGTTTGTTCCGTTTTTGTTTAGGTGCTTTTACATCGCGCCCGATTTATTATTTGTTTCCGATATATGTTTTGTTTTTAGATTTCGGGCTCCTTTGGTTTAGTTTTTTTT
>NW_017537277.1:3466-4702 GCF_001853355.1 Bactrocera latifrons | reverse complement strand
TAAAACCAACAATAATGATGTTTATATTTATGCTTTGTACTCACCACCAAGACACAACATATCAGCTTCTGAATACGAAGGCTTCTTTAGCTTTCTCGGTCCAAAATKTTTTGTAGGAGGTGATTACAATGCTAAGCATCCTTCGTGGGGCTCACGTATTCCAATCCCAAAGGGTAGAGAGCTTTACAAATGCATTATAAAGAATAATTTAAAAACTCTGTCAAGTGGTGAGCAAACCTATTGGCCAAGTGATCCATTGAAAATTCCTGACTTCTTAGATTTTGCTGTACATAAAGGTATCCCAACTCAGCTTTTAGATGATGTCAGCTCAGAAGAATTAAGCTCTGATCACTCGCCAATTATTGTCAGCTACAACACATTAATCAATGTTAAGCCACGAAAATATTCTGCTTTAAGCAACAAAAGTGATATTTGCATATTTCAAGACTGGTTAACTCAAAATATAGTACTTAACACCTCTAAAAAAACTTCAGCTGAACTGGATGATACAGTTGTAGGTTTTACCAACTTAATTCATGAAGCTGCTTTTGCTGCTACTCCCCAAAAGAGGAATGAATTCTCGCCTCACAATTCATTTCACGTGTCTACAGAAATTAGAGCATTAATACAGAATAAAAGACGTTTAATGGCGGCCGATAGCCCATGATGCTAGTGCTGCGTATTTTCTTAAGTTTGTATAATAATTGTATTATTATGTAAGCTTTTATAAAATAAAAAAAAATAAATAAATAAAAGACGTTTACGAAGAAAATGGCAGAGATCCAACTGAAAAAACTATTCTAAACAAATCCACAAAGGAGCTAAAAAAAAAATTAGCTGATTTCAAAAATAAATCGATATCTGAATATATTGCGAGTTTAAATTATAGAAATAATGAAGACCATAAGATATGGAATGCTATTAAATACATAAAACGGCCTAAAAAAAGAAATGCACCTATCAAAGACAGTAACAACGTTTGATCTAGAACAGATAAAAGTAAAGCTAATGCATTTASTAAATACCTTGAAGCAACTTTCACCCCTTTTGATAACAGTGGCAGGAAAAATAATGCTGAAATATTAGAATTCCTTGACATATCATGTCAAATGTCTTTACCACGTTCTGAAATTGAGAAATTGTCTAACAAGAAAGCCCCAGGATATGACAAAATTTATGCCAAAGTAGCTAAAGGCTTAAATAAAACAGGAATTATGTTGCTAACACTTATATATA
>NW_017537277.1:0-2541 GCF_001853355.1 Bactrocera latifrons | reverse complement strand
GTTCATAACAAATAAAGCCATTCATTCAGGCCTGAATATACCTTTTGTTAAAGATGAAATTAAAAGATTTAGATCAGCATATTTGGACAGGATAAGTTACCATGACAATCCTTTGGCAGTCATGTTATTAGATGATAGTAATGAAACTATTAGACTTAAAAGACAACATGTTCTAGATCTCCCATTTTGGAATTAAGTTAATGTTTAATTACATATGTTACTAATACATTAAATGTATAATTAAATATTTTATATAAAGATTTGTATTTAGAACATTTTGTAATATATACATAAAGTACAAATTGATTAATTATTGCTCTTACTAATTTCGCTGATAAATGTTATCAGATATATCTTCAAACTTGTTTGAGACCTTCAAACTGGTTCAGAGATATACATATATGTATGTAGGTTTTTGAATGTTTATTAAGGATATACTCGTATCTTCAGTTTCTGATTCTTTTGTTTGTTTGTAAGGAGAGTGGTTAATTATTTGTGAAAAGGGTACAGTTGTGCCCACTACTTGTATAGGGTGTCTCTCTTTATATTTTTGACGTGCTTAGCCATGCTGATTTTTTCTTATGTTTTTCTGAATAAGATTTCTTTAATTTGTTGGTATTTTTTTAAACGTTTTGTCAGATGAGGTGTGCTCGCCATAACAATTTGCATATGATATGCGGCTGCATATTGTATCGCTATGGGGCGGTAGGTCACAAACGGGGCAAGATATGTTTTTTTAAACCATTTTTGTGTATGACCAAGTATTTGGCAGTTTTTGCATCTCATAGAATTGAGTATGGTATTAATTTTTATTTTGTACCATGCTACATCTAATTCAATGGGTAGTTGAAATCTGTCGAAAGTTCAAACAATGAGGACAGGATGAATATGTTTTTCTTTAGCTAGTTTGGTGAACTTGTATACATCTGTTACTACTTGGGAGCTTAGTTCACTAATAAGTTCCTTTTCCTTCACTTCGCCAAAACTTTTATCGAGAACAAAACCTTTTGCTGAGTTCAAACTAGCGTGTAGATTCACTGATATAGCACGCATACCACAAGGTCTATTGTGTGTGTTTTTGTTTTTTTACAAAAAACAAGAGTAAACACGAATTATGTAATCAAGATGTGACGAGCATTTTCGTAGTCAACACATCATATCGCTTTCTTACCTCATCGATGACTGATGAATTACAAATACAGTTAATTTGAATTTGCTGATACTGAGCGTCTGTAAAAAGTTCATTAAAAGATTGCGCTGAGGAATTTWTGATATTTAACTCAGCTGATCCTTCAAACACTGTTTGAGAGTAATCATTTCGAGGCACAGTGCTTCGTGATACAAATATTTGCGACACTGGTGTTATAGTTAACGTTTATGCAGTCGAAACATGACATATTGTGAAAGTGCTTGGATCGTTTTGCACTACATTTATCTGAACGGAATTCATATGTATTTTTCCCAACTCTTCACGTACCAATATCTCGTGTACATCTAGTTTAGAGTATATTGGTTGCTCTGGAGATAGTCATCGTCATAGTCCTCGTGTACAGTTTTTGATTCAAAAAACTCCTAATTATTGCCAGATTTCTTTCATTTTTTACTACTCTGCTAATGGGCTTGGAAAAAAAACTTACTCATTATAATCAAGGTAATTATTAATAATTATTAATACAAAATTTGAGTTTGGTGTAAACGGAAGAGCGTCTGGCGCTGTAATATTCGCTCAATGTAAATTTAAAGAAATATTTGATAACAATAAACTATTTATTTCCTAAGCGCGAAGTGTTCCAACGATCGAGAAAGAATTGTCTTATGTTTTCATAGGAGATGATGCATTTCCGCTTATGGAGAATTTAATGAAGCCATTTAGTCGTATCCAATTAAGCGCCGCTGAAATTATTTTCAATTACAGATTGCCGGGAGCCAGACGCGTAGTTCAAAATACTTTCGGAACATTATGCAATCGCTTTCGTATTCTTGCAAACAGAGTAAACCTACCCCTTTATAAAGTATCTAAAATAGTTTCAGACTGTTGTTATATTCATAATTTCTTGTTCCGGAAAAATTACTTGCAGTATAGAAGTGACAGCATCGATAGTGTACAAAACGTACCTTTTCAAAGTACTTGTGAACTTTCAAAACTAAGAGCGATTCAAGGAGAAAACTCGGCAAATGCACCGAAACATGTTCACAATAAATACAAAGAGTATTTTAATACAGTTGGGTCAGTTTCATGGCAAAATAAAATTTTATAACCTGTAATAAATATAAAATAATACATAAATGTAATAATAAATATTCATAGATATGTATTTATGAATGTATATATATTCTCAATAATAAATTCGTTTTCAATAACCTTTCACATGATATTGAAGCAAGAATTATATAGATTTTTCTCCATGATGGTACAAGGGAGTAGCCAAAGTGACAATTCACAGTCCTTAACCTACCCTCTTAGGTACGTTCACAATAAAACCATCATGCCCACCTTTTGTGAATAAGGGTGGCCAGAGGTCAAAACGTACTATTTTAAAT
>NW_017537276.1:127973-132206 GCF_001853355.1 Bactrocera latifrons | reverse complement strand
AAAACCCAACTATGTGTTTTAATAATTTGTACATACATTCATAATAACAAGTGCCGCACGCATCTTTTCGTATCTCTGTAGCTGACGGTAGAAAATCCAAGCTATGCCACAAAAAATAAACGAATGGCCGCCGATTGTCACCGCTTCCCTTGCTGCTGTAACATCTTCACCAAAAAACCAGCGTAAAAATGTATGCATATGAATGAGCTTGCATACATATCGACGCTGATTTTTGCGAGCCACGGAAAAATATTTTAGAATTGACAAATGTTGTAAATCCACAACAGCTATGTTGCCACTTTTCTCACTTCTTTCAGCTTGCATACATATGGACGCTGATTTTTGCGAGCCACGGAAAAATAGTTTAGAATTGACAAATGTTGTAAAACCACAACAGCTATGTTGCTACTTTTCTCACTTCTTTCTTAGAACAAACATCGGAAGATGTTCAATTTATGATTTTTAGCTTTTGCCATCATTGTGAAAAGGCGCTTGTAGGCAAAAGTATGCTATCTCCCCGAGCTACGGCTCTGTTTTTATGAATGAAGCGAGGTCGCTTGTGGAATTTGCGCCTGCGTTTAGGAATGAAATCGATTTTGTTGTAAAATTTAATACATTTGGGCTTCGCCATTTTACTGCCATATTGACTTGTGATGCTTCTGCTATTTAGACAATTGTTGTTTTTGTAGAACAATGCTTCAATTTTTTCTTGGTGACATATTCACATGTGTACGCATATGTATGTTTGTATGTTTGTCCTTTATTTGTTCGGAAGTGTATACAAATATATATGTACATACATGTATAAGTATATGTGAATGTATGAACATGCAGATTATGCGCACACATGTAAGATATTGATAAGTGATAAAATCATGATTTGAATTTCTGAACGCGCACATGCGTATAAATACATGCATATGAGCATGTGCAGAGACATAACATTAATATGATACATATGTAGGAGGTTTGCTTTTGGATGTCTCCATATCACTTTACTATACACTTTTACACTTCACGYTTCACAGTTTTACACTTTACACTTTATACTTCACTTTTTATTTTACGAGCACAGCGAGTTCTGTTCCAATCAABATCACTTCTTGAACTGACTCTGCGAGGACATTGCGCTTAATTATATACGCACCCCTTTATTGCTCTACAAGTACCTAACGGTTCCTGAGTTTCTTCACTCTGTTCGCAGGATACGATCAGACCTCACTCAGTAACAGTTTCTCTAGTCCTGTTAATATGCTTATTTGCTCATTTACATTCTGTAGTACCGTATTACACGTGCCAATGCGTCGCCTACTTCAAATAACGTTGTGTCATACAGTCACCTACAAAATAATACCACTACAACATACGCATTTAGAGTGACATACAAAATACAAGCATAAGCGCTCCGAYACGGCCTTCCTGACAAATCACACGTCCTCGTGTGTTTGCTTTAAACCATAATATTCTAACACGTCAGTTATGATTATTATTATTATTTTTGTTTTTTTTCTTTTTATTTGTTTACAAATATTTTATTAACATTTCTTCACATAAAATTTGAGGCTTTAAAACAAAATCAAGCAATAGACAAAAATAAACAAATTGGTTTCTTGACAACATTTCATAAATTGTTTTTCAATACATTTTCTCCTTAACCATACATAACAATTCATATTAAAGCAATTGTCTTTATCAACTGGTGTATTTTCTTTTACACCCATTTACAGACCCCCGCCACAACAAGTCCATCTGTTATGGTGCGGTCATTATATCCCCTCTTGGGATTTCAAGACACCTACCGTGCCATCTATATACTCATTCCCCTCTTGGGAATCCAAGGCACCTTCTGTGCCATTCTTATCTTCAATCCCCACTTGGGAATCAGACGAATCTTCTCTAAAGTCGTCTAAACCTTCATCAACTTCTGTACATATTTGTTTATTTGGCATTGCTCTCAAAACTTCATGCGCATACTTATATGTTCTTTTACTTATTAATGATTTTAAAATATACCTATCTCCATCTAATAATTCGATTATTTCATACGGACCTTTAAATTTTGGATCAAGTTTTGTTTGGTGACGCTCTTCGTTTTTTATCAACACATGGTCTCCTATGTTATATTTTATTATTTTTGCCTTATTCTTATCAAACCTAAGTTATTCATAACGAGCATTATCTTCCATATTTTCTTTTGCTTGCTTTCTTAAAGATTCCCTATCAATTTTATTATCTTCTTCTTCTGCTATTGGCAATAGGCCAAAAGGTCTAGCTTCTCTACCGATTAACATTTCTAATGGACTGACCTTGGTGACTCGACTGGCCGTACAATTCATTGCCAACTGTACTTCAGTTAAGGCATCTTGCCACGACCTCTGACTGGTTTCACCGGCGGTCAACATACTCTTAAGCGTGCTCATGATACGTTCTACCTGCTCGTTTGCTCTACTCGACCCTGTAGCAATTAAGTGTAGATCAATTCTTTGAGAAGAACAAAATTCACGAAATCCTGCACTAGCAAAACTACGGCCTTGATCCGCTATAATTCTAGTAGGTACACCAAACAAAGAAATGACGGATTTAACAGCTTTAATAGAACTTTCAGTATCAATGTTTAATGTGTGATTTTGTAAATGCGTCCACCACAACAATTACGTACTCTTTAAGTCATTTTTTCCACTCATCTTTCCCGTGCACTGTGTGCCAGGGAATGTCCACCTTTGGTATCGGATGTAATTCTGCCTGCATTTTCCCCATTGGTGGTTTAGCTAATTTACAAGTTATACAATTTTCGACAAACCTACGAACATACTTTGACATATTTTCAAACCAATAAAACCCATAGACTTTGTCCAACGTTTTCTCCCAACCTAATTGCATAATAGCTTCATGGCCGGTGCGTGTATTTTGCGGTGGTAACCTCGGCGAATGCGTGTGTCTAAGAGTTGATGATCGAATAAGCACTAACACGAGCACTGAATAAAACTTCCTTGATGTATTTGGCACATTMCGCCAATTTCCTTTTAGGTTTTGCACTGAAAGGTTAAACGTTACTACGCCAAATTTAAATGTATATAAACCGGGTAGAAGCCAAATAACGAACGAATAATCTCGTTATAAAATGTCCAAAAAATCCAAATAGCAAACGTATAATGTGCAAAGGGTGCAAAGATGCAAGGCTGAAAAAAGTTGAAATAGACGGTCCGCGTGTGTAGCGGCGAACGTGACTTCTAGAACTGTGTATACAGCGTCACCTTCTCGTTGGTATAAAATGAAAAATGGAACAAAAACAGCTTGGTGTGGAGATGATCAGTGATGCCCTCTTTTTTTAATTGACATGTTGATGTGGAGAGTGTTGTATTCGATGATCAGTGATGCCCTTTTGTTTAATTAGTGCGGGCGCCTGGAGTTCATTTCAACATCCCGGCCCCCCTAGGCGAGTGCTAGCCTAGTAGACGCTGTAGTGCCTGTAACGTAGCTACAACGCCGCTCAGGCCGGTGGGGCGGTGAGGTTGTGGCCTTATGCGGCGGATGACAGTTGGTCCGGCATTCCGGTGGAGTAACGTATGATGCGGTCTTTCACACAACCGGCACAAGGTATCAGATTCGCAGTCAAGCGTGGCGTGTGACTGGGCCAAGCAATTTAAACAATGCCCATGTGCCTGTGCCACCTTCTGACGTTGTACGGGTAACATTCCCTTGAAAATAGAGCAATTCTGCAGCCTATGAGAACGGCAACAGAGCGGACATCTGGTGCGGTGCTGTTTAGGAGGCGTCGGTGCTGCGCGTGTTGAGCTTCGTGCCACAGTTGGCGCCGTTGCTGCCGTGATGGTTCGGGGCGCTGCTACTGGAACAGTTCCGGAGCGAGGCACAGTAACAGCCGAACGGAGAGTTGGCGTGGGAGTTACAGGGGTATCCATATCAATCTGTGAGAAGAAAGAGAAAATCGTAATGATTATAATTTGATTGCCTGTAAGCGTGCATGAACAGGGTGCCACGTTAGGGGCATGACTAAATGATCGTCCGTCTATGGGGTTGCGATATATATGTATGTCTACGTTTGTCTTACGGCTTGAAGCTTATTGTAATTATCCTTGCGGTTTTTCTTAATGGTATTATTAAATTATTTTCCTTTTCCCGTCTTTTCGGATCGGTTTAGGAAGGGTTATTATTTACGTTTTCGTAAGTGGCGGCAGTTGGTAAAAAACATAATTTGACAAGCGGCCGGGTTAG
>NW_017537276.1:125592-126618 GCF_001853355.1 Bactrocera latifrons | reverse complement strand
GCTCTTTTTATCAATCGGCTTCGATTCTTTTAGTGAGGCTATGTCGCGGCTGAAGTAGCGCGTTTGAGTTGATGCGATAAGAGCGACCTTTGCCTTTTGTAAGGCTTGGTGCGTCAATGTATCGCCTTGGGGATAAGTTGCTCCTTTCAGTTTATGTTTAAGGCGCTCTATGAACTGGAGCATATAGGCGACGACTCTGAGGGCTCGGGGAACGATGAAAATCGTTCAAGGATGTCATTATCCTCCAATATTGTGTGGTAGTTGTCGATTTTTCGACTTTCGGGCGCAATTATGTTGCGCATTGGTGATTGTGGCCAAGAATCGGAGGATTCTGCTAGCCATCGAGGGTCATTCCACCAGAGCTTGGTGGTGGCCAGGTKCAAGGGTTTGCCCCCTCTTGTACCTAGATCGGCAGGATTGTCAGCACTGGCTAGGAGTCGCCATGTGGCAGATCCCACTAGGTCAAGTATTTGCGAGGTTCGGTTGGAAATATATGTTTTCCACGCATGTGGGGGTTTTTCCAACCAGGCTAGGACTATTTCGGAATCAGACCAGAGATATAGCTTGTATTTCGCCATGTCTAAGTGGGTCTGCACAATGGAAACTAGTTTTCCTAGGAGCAGGGCGCCGCAGAGTTCGAGTCGTGGTAGACTTATCGTTTTTAGAGGCGCAACTTTTGCTTTTGCCACTAATAAGTGGCTTGTGGTTGCGGTATCGCTTTGTGTGCGCACATATATGGTGGCGCAATATGCCTTTTCAGAGGCGTCACAGAAGCCGTGTAGTTCCACTTTGTATTCGGGAGAATAGTTCACCCACCGTGGAATTTGTATCTGCGAGATGTCGTTCAGATTACTCGCGAACTGGGACCACTTTTCTAAACGAAGTGGTTTTACTTGCTCGTCCCAGTCRGTMSYRTCTAGCCATAATTCTTGTATCAGGATTTTGGCTTGTATCATAATTGGCGAAATCCATCCTGCGGGGTCAAAAAGTTTTGCCACAGAGGAGAGAATTTGGCGTTTTGTAATG
>NW_017537276.1:123201-124892 GCF_001853355.1 Bactrocera latifrons | reverse complement strand
GTTTTGTTGGCAGTTTTAGCCTATTTTGTGCCCTAGACGCTATGAAAGATCGTTGTGATCCTTGGTCTATTAGGGCTCTGAGCTTAAACAGTTCTCCTCGATATTCGTTGGAGAGGACTGCTGTGGGTAGTAGTACCCTACTTTGATTTTCGCTGTGCAGCGTTTGAGTTTTTAAAGCCTTTGTGCAGCATGGAGCTTCTTGGCATATTTCGGAATTTTGAGATTCGGGAGTTGCGGTTGCAACTAAACCCGTGGCTCTTTTTGAGAAAGCGCTAATTTGGGGTGTTTTGGGGCAATTATTGAAGTGCAACATTGAATGATGCCTTTTGTGGCAATGTACGCAATTGAATTTGGTTTCGCAATTATTTAGATTATGAGAATGGAACAAACAATTTGTGCAGAGTCTTTTTGATCTGACAAAGTTGTTCCTTTCATTAATATTAAATTTTTTAAACTTATCGCAAGATTTGAGATTATGCCCTCCTGTGCATAGTTCGCATGACGTATGTTTGTTTTGTTCGGAAGTGAACGATTGTGTTTTGAAAAACTACGATTTAAGTTGTTGTTGTTATTAGCTTGAGGTCGAATGAAGCTCCGATTTAGGTCATGTTGAACGTTTTTWGTTCTGACCATTTTTTTATCTACCCTTTCCGCGATTTCATATTGGGTATTTAGGAAATCTTTCATCTGTTGCCACGTCGGGCACTTTCTTCGTGAAGAGAGCGATTGCTCCCACAAAAGCAACGATTTTTCCGGTAAAGCCGRGGAGCATATGTTTACCAGTATGGGATCCCAATTGTCAGTGGGAATATTTTGTGTCGTTAGAACCGACAAACAAGTCGAAACAGTCGATTGAAGTTTTATGAATTCTTCGCTTGTTTCTCTCTGAATTTTTGGCAAATTCATTANGGAGCATATGTTTACCAGTATGGGATCCCAATTGTCAGTGGGAATATTTTGTGTCGTTAGAACCGACAAACAAGTCGAAACAGTCGATTGAAGTTTTATGAATTCTTCGCTTGTTTCTCTCTGAATTTTTGGCAAATTCATTAATATGGTCACTTGTTTGTCGGCCAGTATTCTTTCATTCTCGTATCGTTCTTTTAAAGCTTCCCAAGCCAAATTGARATTGTTGTCATTAAGAGCGAACTGTTTTACTATGACGCCTGCTTGACCTTTTGTTTTGTATCGGAGGTGATAMAATTTTTGTGTATAAATAATTTTGGGTGGTTTATGTAAACGGCGGTGAACATGTCCCGGAAGGACGGCCATTGTTCATAACCCCCATGAAAAATTTCTGTATCACATGCGGGCACTTTGAAGTGAACACCTGAACTTACCTCTTGGGCCTGTGTTTGTGGTAGCTCTACTCTCAGTTGAGGATTTGGTGCGATTGACCTTGTTAATTTTAATTGATCAGAGATCATGGCTTTTGTCTCTTCATATTGGTCAAGACAATTTTCATATTTRSAGTAAGCCGAGGTTTTGAAATTTTCCGGAAGATCCGAATCGTCCGTTTCTACAATGGCGTCATAGGCCGCTTGGAGACGTGTCCAAAAATTGTCAAGGTTTTGATTCTTGGTTTCTAGTACCGATTCAGAGTTATCTAGAATCGGCGAAGATGAAAATCGAGTGCAGTATCATATTAAGCTGTCACTCTCTGATAAAAATTTAGCGTACGAAATATCTTT
>NW_017537276.1:103957-113735 GCF_001853355.1 Bactrocera latifrons | reverse complement strand
GTAATTGGCACACTACGCCAATTTCCTTTTAGGTTATAGCACTGAAAGGTTAAACGTTACCGCGCCAAATTTAAATGTATATAAACCGGGTAGAAGCCAAATAACGAACGAATAATCTCGATATAAAATGTCCAAAAAATCCAAATAGCAAACGTATAATGTCTATATAAAATGRCCGGAGGGTGCAAAGATGCAAGGCTGAAAAAAGTTGAAATAGACGGTCCGCGTGTGTAGCGGCGAACGTGACTTCTAGAACTGTGTATACAGCATCACCTTCTCGTTGGTATAAAATGAAAAATGGAACAAAAACAGCTTGGTGTGGAGATGATCAGTGATGCCGTGTTTTTCTAATTGACATGTTGATGTGGAGAGTGTTGTATTCRATGATCAGTGATGCCCTTTAGTTTAATTAGTGCGGGCGCCTGGAGTTCATTTCAACACAAGCAAACATTTGGTTTTACCATTTCTTTGAATTTTTTATATAAAACTCCTTTTCTCAATTCATAGGTTTTATCAAAATTTTCTGGCAACTCATTATTCTTTAGCTTAGCTAACAACTTGGCTAGCTCGAAATCACGTTGTTGTTCAGAAATTAACCAATTATCAGTCACCTCAGTCAATTCGACTCGCTTTTCAACTACTTCTTCCACACTTTTAAATTCTTTAGTCAAAGGAAGCCCACCACCGATGCACCCTCGGTGATAAGTCGGATTTTATACGGCTAGCTCTTAGTGAATTGCAATCAGTAAATACTACAAATTTACGACCCTGTAAATAATGACGAAAATGCTTAATGGCATTGACGACTGCCAAAGTCTCAAGTTCGTACGAGTGATATTTCGATTCATCAGGTGACGTGCATTTACTAAAATATTCGACAACATGGGGCCTTTTGTCTATTCTATGTAACAATATTGCCCCATAGCCAATTGAGCTGGCATCTGTATGAAGTTCTATCGAAAATTGAGGGTCGAATATGGTTAGTACCGGCTCATGAGTTAATACAGATATTATTTTCGAGCGAATTCTTTCATGCTCCARTAGCCAAATAAAATCAGAGTTTTTCTTTGAGGTAAGCGAATAGTATGGCTTTAAAGTCTCTGAAAATTTTGGCACAAACTGCCGAAAATAAGAAGCTAACCCTATAAATTGTCTCAGTTGCGTTACAGATTTTGGAGGCGGCAAATCTGTCAACGCTTGAATTTTGCGTGGATTAGGACGAATTTGTCCATTGCTTACTTCAAATCCTAAATATTCTAAACTAGTTTTAAGGAAGGAACATTTTGTTACATTGAACGAAAACCCAGCCCTGCTTAAGGTTTCTAACACAATCTGCAAACGGTCTAAAGCTTCATCCTTAGTTTTGGCCACAATTAAAACATCATCGATATACACGATAACGTAAGTGTATGCAAGATTACCTAATGCTTTAATTATAGCGCGCTGAAATACAGACGGAGCATTTTTTAAACCAAATGGCATAGTCAAAAATTCATATTGACCTTCAGRCGTGACAAAAGCGGTACGCTCAATTGAACCTGGATGTACCGGTATTTGATAGAACCCGCTAGCCATATCAAGAAATGAGAAATAGCAATCCCCACGTAATCTAGCACTCTGGTCAGAAATTAGAGGCAATGGGAACTTGTCTGCGAATGTATTCTCATTCAAAGCACGGTAATCCACACAAAGTCGATCACTTCCATTTTTCTTTTTAACAAGCATCATCGGACTAGCGAAAGGTGAATAGCTGGGACGAATAACATTACATTTCAGGAGCTCATCAATTTTATAACGTACATGCTCTTTCTCCTCTTCACTAAGTCTATATGGTCGGCGCTGCACTGTCTTCTGTGGATCTATTAACCTTATTTCCAAATGCCCTGTTGTTACACGAGTCTGTGGTATTCCCCCAATAAACCAATCAGAATAGCCTTTTAGAATGTYTTTTAAGGCCCTCTTATCAGAGTCACTCAGGTCGCCATCGGAATCYACAATCAAAACATCATATGCTAGATATTTATCCATTACAACGTGCAATAAAATCTCAAGACAATACTGTTCAATGATTATATTGGAAAGAATTCGTAAAGAACTACATATGGAATCGTTACCTATTCCATTTAGTTTCACAATATTGTTAAATCGTTTTCCTTTAAATTTGTCCGCAAAACTTTCCTTCACCAAGCAACACTCAGCACCGGAGTCAAAGCAAAATGGAATGGACTCACCTGATAAATTAATTATACCCTTTGGCGGAGTTACAGTACAAATATCCACACGCTTTTCATAATTCTGCTCATTCCCGCTGGTCCGGATTTTAGGACATGAAGTAGCGAAATGTCCCATTTCGCTGCACTTGAAGCATCGTATACTGGATCGATCTTTCATACCATTGCTGCTCCCCTTGTGAGTGTATCCTTTTGCGTTCTTTCGTCTTTGCCGGCATTCTGCAATTTTATGGCMAATCTTTCCGCATTGGTGACATTTAATTTGGAATTTGGACTTCTTCCGCTCTGGGCCAGTTGCATCGTCCTCCACACTACGCTTCTTAAAAGCGTGAGCCTGCAGTTGTTGTTGTAACTCGCTGCGGCTTGTTATGTTGGTGGTATATACCCATCGCAACAAACTGTTATCGATTTGCGCAACATGTGCAAACGCTACCGACACTGCGATTTCCTCCAAGTCCTTATTTTTCCACTTGGACTTGAGTGATGTAACAATTCGGCTACCATATTCTGCAAATCCTTCTCCATATTTAGGACGACCATTCATAACGTTCAATAAAATTCTCTCTTTAAATTGAGTCCAGGTTATGCCTGCGAAGCATATTTGTGATAACCATTGAGAKCCGCAGCCGTCTAGCGCCTAACTCAATGCCATCACAAGAGCGCCGCCTTCGAGAGTATTTTCCTCAAAAATAAGGTCCACCGTTGTACACCATGCAGAGGCATCCGCTCCAGCGCAATCGGGATTGAATTTTGGCAAAGTAACGTGGACAGGTCTTGCGTCTGTTACCGGTCTTGGTATCTGCATGGACTTGATTATGTCCATGAGATACCGGTTCTGTACTTCCAACGATGCGAGGATTTGGCACGATTCTTGGCTTGCCGATCCCACTTCTGATGCAGGAGATTTGCTTTTGGATGTCTTCATATCACTTTACTATACACTTTTACACTTCACGCTTCACAGTTTTASACTTTACACTTTATACTTCACTTTTTATTTTACGAGCACAGCGAGTTCTGTTCCAATCAAKATCACTTCTTGAACTGACTCTGCGAGGACATTGCGCTTAATTATATACGCACCCCTTTATTGCTCTACAAGTACCTAACGGTTCCTGAGTTTCTTCACTCTGTTCGCAGATTACGATCAGACCTCACTCAGTAACAGTTTCTCTAGTCCTGTTAGTATGCTTATTTGCGCATTTACATTCTGTAGTACCGTATTACATGCGCCAATGCGTCGCCTACTTCAAATAACGTTGKGTCATACAGTCACCTACAAAATAATACCACTACACCATACGCATTTACAGTGACATACAAAATACAAGCATAAGCGCTCCGACACATACATATATTGTTGTGATAAATTCAATTTCTATTACTAAGAAGCATAATACAAAAATATTTATTAGTACTCAAATAGTAAAATCAAATAAAATGATTAAATATTGAAGTCCAAATTGACCGTAAATGGTACTATGCATGCATTCATACAAAATTATACTCATATCATAATTATTTTTACATGCTAATATGGAAATGCTGACGACAAAACGCAAAACATACATATGTATTTGCATACATTGCGAAAGCAAAAATTKAAGCATTCAAAATATCACAATGCTGTTGTTGGGAGTATCATAAGGAGCATGCATACATATGTATATTTATGTCTCTTCATATGCTTGAGTATGTGAGACGGAGAACATAAAGAAATGTCTTTATGTGTGAGAGGTGTGTTTTGTACACATTTTTCGCTGTCAAAAATTAAACAAAATATAAAAAAGCAAAACTAAATTTTTCGTTGGGAGTGTAATAACGGGCATGCATGCATATATCTATGTTTCTTCATATTCTCTGCTTGGGCATATATGCCATGTCATCATATGCCGTAAATACATATATTTATTTCTCTTAATTTTCTCTGTTTGATTATTTGAGAGAACTGTAAGCAATGCTAAACTTGTGTGGCGAATTACTTACTACAATGTTAACAAATGCGGCGAATTCCTTACTTTGAATCTAACAAATGTTCGACATCGAACCTGTACCTTCTCTATACTTTACATTCTCTAATTGTTGTACGGAATTCACCAATCTCGCTGCTATTTAGCAGAAATGAGCACGTTCAAAGGTAAAAATATTTGTAAAACCACTGAATTCATGCGAGAATGAATAAAGAGMAATGCTTTGAAGAAAAATATACAAAGTCACACAGAGAATGTTAAAAGTCACATGTGCGTGATCTTGTATCATATAAACCATTTTTTTCAGAAAAATGGTACAAATTTTAATTTTTTTACAAACGGCCTCTGCATATAATTTATTGGCATATATGATCGGCATATATTTGGTACCAAAGCATATACTTACATATATAAATTATGGGTCGGCCTCCGTACAACCAAAACGAGCTATTYGATTACTTTATGGAATAATTTCCTTTTTATATAAAATTTTACTTACTTACTATAAACATACATGTATGTACGATTTCTTAATTACTAGTACTTTTTTCTACTATATACTCAGTTATTATAACGTAACCAATAATCATTTTAAACCTCAGTTTGGTCAAGAAGCAGCTTAATGGTGTTGTTGTAATTTTTTGAAATGAAATTTATTAACTAACAGTAATATTTATTATTTGCTGAATATATAATATTGCTGAATTGAATTTCTGACATGCTTCACTATGCTAATTTCATCTTCTTAAGAATCAGCGTTTCGCTGATTATTAAATATTGACTACTGAAAGCTGTGGATAATCTATTATTAGTGGTATGAATAACGAAATTCTGTTTCTTGGTTTAAGTATGACAGGGATGGGAAAATTTTTAGTCCGCAAAGTTAGCAATGGCTAGCCCATTGAAGGGAATATCAGAAATAAAGACATTCCCAAATTATCTCTCATTGGAAGTGAGAGAGCACTTGCTAAACGTCCAAACATCACGAACTCGATCAGCTGTCAAAGGTCAGGAGGTTTTGACGTTTAGTAATTGGAAWCGAGCGATGAAAATATGTAATTTTGTGAAATTTAAATGTATTTAATGAAACGTTTTGTAATGTGAAGCATCCATCACATTATTATTTTCGATGGATACTATAGCGTAATTTTTTTTCGTACTAAATGTTGAGTTGTTATTTTAAATGCCCAAAAATTATTATTTTGTCCGATCTGTTATAAAAAAAAGCGCTCTCACACTGCAATAAGTCGAACATCGACTTATCCCTGGCAGAATGGTTGTTTCAATACTGACATTGCACACAAATTAAAGAGCGGAAATTTACTACATATCGGAATTTTAATGTTGTGTGAACAAAAAGAGGTAAAATTATTTTGCAGTTTTAGAATTTCGCATTAATATTTGTTTTTATTTACCTTTGTATGGTGGTAAATTCTAATCACAATTGGAAAAAAGTATATAAGTTATACTTGTTTCTAACAAAAAAAGAAATTATTTAATAAGAAAACAGCAAATTTTAAAACTTCATAATACCATATTGTCGCTCTTATTTTGTTCACACCAATGTATATGTAATAGCACTGTTACAATAGGGAAATCTTTTTCAAGTTGTGTGGCTAAGCACACAAACAGTGTCCAAAATTTAAAAAGAAAAAATAATTAATTTAATGTGGAATGGGAATAAAAGTATTTATGCCAGGAAAGCTCTGACAGCATACAATGTATGCTATGTAAAAAACATGTTCAGATGAAGAAATACAATATTCTAAAAAAAACATTATGATATATATTCATTAAAGAATGCATTTTGGAAGCAGCTGKAACTTTAACCAAGAAATATCCTCCGAAATATTTATTATTATTAATATTTGGCTTACATTTTATAAATTTATGGTAGCTATAAAGAAACTTAAAATTGTTAGACAATTTTACAATTGTTAACCACAATGCAACTACTCATATACAACTATACGTGAGCTCTCATTTGCAAACAAGGGGTGGTAAAACATGACTACACGACTGCTGGCTCTCAATTGTCGCTCTCGCTAATTTAAAAATATTTTTAAATTTACCGACGACAGTAGAGAGGACTGTAGAGTTGACAGTAAAGAGGAGTGATGCCACTAATATGTAATATGTAAATTCTTCAAAAACTCTAATAAACCTGACGTTATTTTACAAATATGAGCAGAAAATAGTTCTGTTATATCATTTGTAATATCAATTGATAATTTAAAAAAAAAGTGCATAAAAAATAAAATATTAAAATTTCGTTGAAGTGAAAGGTATTAGTATAGCAACAACGAAATTGTGTACATGCAAAATGGGCAACTATGTTGTTTTGTATATATACCGGCCATTGTTATGTCACTGTGTTCTTACAAATGTTCGTGTACTGGGATTCACGACGCCATTTACAGTTCACTGTCGTGGTGTCATGTCGTGTGGCTTTCTATGTGTTCAGAACGTCGTTTGCGATGATCTAACCCTCAAAATGTGCATGCGTGCCGAATGGTACAAAATGCCACTAAGAGTTAATATCAGGAATAAAGGGATGTCCAACCTATTCCAGTGTGAGAGTGTTTCAAAATTAAAGTTTTTTATAAGATTTTCTATTATGACCAGATTGAATAAAAAGGATTTAAGCTTATTAGCTGTCAATCATTAAATGTTTTCAATAATTTGAYAAATTTTTTTAATTTTCATTGTTTTACATTTTTTATAAGTGGACTCGATCAACTGCCAAAGTTCAGGAGGTGTTGACGTTTAGCAATTGTTCTCTCAAAGCCATTGGAAGAGGAGTTGGACATCTCTTGGGGGAAGCAGAGGAAGAGGAAGACCTCCACTCCGTTGGAAGGACTACGTGGAGAAGGAAATGGCTTCGCTTGGAATCTCCAATTGGCGCCACGTAGGGAAAAAAAGAAACAAAGAAAGAAGGAGAGAAGGTGCATATTYTTCTCTAAATATGTAATGAATATATGTTCAATAAATTATACAAATATGTTTCTTTGGAAACTAAAAATTTTGTTAACATCTTAAAATATCAAGCGGTCGCAAATATTCTAGTATTGGTTCATGTAAACAAATTTGAAAGAACCACACGCATAATGTTTGTAAATTTGTCCACACACAATTTCGTATGTGAATATGTATTCATGCGAAATATCTTTGTCGCGAACAAGCAATGGCCAAAGCTCACGTTTTGTCAAAGGATCGATGTGTCGAAAGACCGACGCGACGACAAAGCGTCACAGCATTGTGTTGTTGGTAGAAAATCCGAGCTGTGCCGAAAAACACAAACAAACGATCGCCGATTGTCAATGGTTCCCTTGCCGCTGTAAGGGTTTCGCCCACAAACCAGCGTAAATATGTAAGTTTATGTATGCACTCGCATACTTATGGACGCAGATTTTGCGAGCTGCGTAAAAATATTTTACAATTGTAAAACATTTTAAATCGACAAGAGCAACTTTTTTCTGTTCTTTTCCCTTCTAGAAGAACGTCAGAAATTGTTCAGTTTATGATTTTTAGCCTTTGCCATCGTCGTGAAAAGACCCTTGTTTGCAAAGGCATGTTCGGGGAGATGTGATGATGTTGTCCTTGCGTTCATGAATGAAAACGTTGTTGTTGTGTGTTTTTCTACGAATTTGGGCATCGACTATTTGTCTGCCATATTGATTTCTGACGTTGCTGATGCTGTTTGAGACGATTGCTGCTTTTGCAGATGTTTGTAGGTTTTATGGGTGACATGTGTATACATTTGTGTATACATCATTTGTTCGGATACGTCATACATACATACGTATATATGTCCATATAGAGCGCAAAGTGCACATTTTATTCCTGTTAAATGATAATGTCGGGATTTCCTGCTAACCACTTTCAATCAGATCCAGTTGATTGATATCTTTTGAAGGTGTTGCATCAAGCGACAAGATATGTACTTATTTTAAAACCTAAAAACTAAACTTAAGAAAACATGAATTACAAAAATTATAATAAATCGAATTATATTAGTATTGTATACTTACCCTAACAGTACATTTATAATATTAAAATATTTCTTACCTTACTCGCTTTAACTTATTCTATTGCAATATTTAACAAAAGTTGAAACTTACCGTGCGATTATGTACTGTGATACARTATCAAGTCTCTAAATTTGAGATTTTAAGTTAGACAGTTTTTGAGACTTGAGACGATTTTGCTATTCTATAAGTGACAGTTACAAAATCTATTACATTTCATTATTCAGAGATGTTTTTATACTTGTATGAAAATAAATATGTCGATAATATTAAATTTTCTATAACATATAATAATAAAAAGATAATTATCAATAAAAATAAAAATATATATTGACTTTGTTTCATAATATTAACGAAATTTATGTAAAATTGATTTATTTTTAACCGTTTCGTGTTTGAGTTGCTTACAAAATATAAAAACAMGACAATCGATTAATATCTATGGTGATCTCTATTCAGTATATTCHAAATGGCAGACAAGAGTTCTTTTTGGTTTTGTGACCTGCTATCTACCAGGTCTCAAATTTGAGGCAATATTTTGAGACTAAAGCTAGAGACTGTTTAGTGAATAGTAACTAGTCGTAAATTGAGATTTTACCTTAAAATGTCTCAAATAGAGATTAGAGACTCGTTACAAAATCTCGCTATTATTGTACTTACCCCCTTTTTAATACATAGTAATGGTACTAGTTTAGGCCGTTAGTTTTAAGATTTAGGCTTAGCAACTAGATTAAGTGAAATAAAGAATTCTCTTCTTCGTAAAACGTTGAACCGAACGCACACCTTTTCGTTACTAGAGTAATTTGCAAATCTTTTCGCGACATGTAATTGGAGTGTTAGTTGAAATTGCGCGTCCCTAATTTTTTTCGTGTCTCAAGAACGGTTGAGACTTTTCATGGCGCCCGAGCAGGGACAAGTGCGTAATTAAAAAATTAAAACTGAAAAACACTTCAAAAGTGTTAAAGAATTAATAGTGTATTAATAATTGTTTCGAACCAATTACGTGCGTTTAATCTCTTTCGGATAAAAAAATCGGATCGGATCGGATTAAAAAATTAAAACTGAAAAAAACTTCAAAAGTGTTAAAGAATTAATAGTGTATTAATATGTAATTCTTTCGAACCAATTACCTGCGTTTAATTTCTTTCGGATATCAGTTTTTGGCTTTCAGCTAAGTGAAATTAGTGAAAAATACATAAAATAAATATAACCCTTGTGTTATATAGTTAAACACATAAAAAAAGGTGAAAAAGCAAAATATACTATACATACATACAGGTAAGGCAAAAAGTTATACGTACATACATATATAAAGTGCAGTGTTGCCTATATAAGCGGAAGAAAAAGGTTAAATACATATTTTATATGTACATACATACTCACATAGGTATATTCGAGTGAGTGAAGTTATATGTATGTACAGCGGCAAATCTATACAAAAAAGTAAAAAAGAAAATTACCTATAAAAAATAGACATACAAAATTATATACACTTGTGCTCACATAATTAAGCCACTGCATAGCAAAACTACGTTTCTGAAAATAAATT
>NW_017537276.1:94469-102607 GCF_001853355.1 Bactrocera latifrons | reverse complement strand
ATTTATCAATAAAATTCAACTTTTATGAATTTGTACACCATAACGTTTATGTGGCTTAATTGTATGAGCACAAGTGTATGTACATATGTACGTGCCAAAAAGATTRTGCTAAAAATTTCTATTCTACTTACCTGTGCCACCAAATTTCTAAAAAAGGATAAAAAGAAAGAAACGTGCGGTTTGGTTGCTGAAATGAAAGATGTATAAACACATACATATGTACGTATAGTATATACTAATAATTACATTAAATACCTATCTCGCTTACTTACCATATTAGAACATACATATCGTCACCTGAAATGCCAAATAACATATCATCAAAAAACTCGAAATTGAGCATCTTATTGATTGTGCATAATATTACATATGTTCAACATTTTCAGGTTCTGCGCTCAGATATAAACCAGTTTTAACCAATATTAAATTGTTTTCACTCATGTTCCATTTCATTTCGTGTTTCATTTATGCCACTGTAAATTTCCGAAAATGTTGTTACGTTGTTCTGTATTTCAGGCCAATATATGTGCATATGTACAGGAGCGTGCAAAAGTAAAGAAAGTGCTCAACTGAAAAGAGACAAACAAAACTTACATACACACTATACATATGTACATTGTGTGCATAAGGAACCGGAAGCTGTGTTAACCTATAAACAGGGTTTATGTGCATATAAATTAACACAACTCTGAAAAGGAAAAATTATATTTCATATCACATCAGTAATGAATTCATTTCGATTACAAAAATGAAGTGTCATTTAGTTGAACTTCTCTAAGTAAATGAAAGTGAATCCAAAGTAAATATTGAATGGAAACGTTATACTTGTCCGCAAATTATGCGTTTCATTGAAGTGCTCTTTAGTAAACCACGTTTTTTGTTTTTTGGTCTGACGTTAACACAAACAAAGCGGATGGTTTCCCAACTCGTGAACACGCAACGTAAGGTAAGGCTGAGCTAACTACCTTGGTCACAGCTGACGGATAGTGGGCAGCCTAGGCTAAGTAGGTTAGCTGCGAATAGTAATACGCAGCCCCCGACCAAGAGCTGCAGGAGAGGAGGCTTGGTTCAAAACTCCTAATACGCCCAATGAACCTCCGGCGAAGAGTCGAGAAGATGCCGCCTTTAAATAAGCGTCAGAGAGGGAGGCAACAAAGCGACGAGAGAACCATACATTGAGCAGCACCAAAAGCACACAGACACCGGCGAAAACCCTGGGCAAGCGCCCATCAGAATCGAGGCCAGTAAGGTTCTGATTATGGAATACTGGAAACAAATAATGTACTAGTTCTACAAAGGGCTGGTGAGGGCAGTATTCTATCACCTCAGTAGGTAAGAGTGACATATTACCGAAATGGCTGGCAGGCTAATGCTGCTCTCACTTCCGTCTCGTTAAAACCCTGGCAGATCTTCAAGTACGTTCAATGCACGTCGCCAAAACTTCATGGCCGTATAGGCTCAGTTGAGACGACCTCCTGATTCGTGCCTAAACCTGGCTCTGAACACAAGTTCTTATAACGACTTGTGTCAACCCTTGCGTGGCCTCCCTGCTTTCATAGATAACCACGGGGTTCAGAAAGGGCAACTGTTACAACGTGTGGAGATAGCGGGTTGAAGCGGAGACCCAATAGATCTAAAATGAACACAACACAACAACAACAACAAAAACTCCAACAGAAGGAACAAGCTAAAGAACAACAAAACAAAGATGCTCAAGACGAGGAATACGGGACCCTGTTCCGCAGAAGTAGTAGGATAGTTAGATCCCCCACACTGACCATAACTCCAAAACAACTAGAAAAAACTGGAGAAAAGACAGCCTCGAAAGAAACTGCTGCCCCACAAGAACCATCAGCAAAGCAAACAGAAAAGAAAAGAACTACAGTGTCACCACAGAAGGACCTCAAAACTCGCCGAAACAGGARTACATCACTCAAATGAGACGAGCAGAAGAGGAATCATTGAGAAAATGCAAGAGTATTCATGAAAACGGCGATGGCAAAACAAAAGAACGTCAGCTGGGATGTCAAGAACGGAGCGGCACAGCTGGACGAACTCTTCGATGTAATGAAGAGTTATCGCAGAAACTGGCTCATCGCGGAAAACGAGAAAAGACATGGTCTTCTAAGCAGACGGATCACGACCCCCGAGCCAACAACCTCGAAGCGGAGGGCGACAAGCCCAGTGGAGCCTCGAGAACAGTGCGACCAAGAAGTGAAAAGGACGGCGAGTGGCAGAAAGTCTTGCTCCAAAAACAAGGAAGATACTCCGCAACTGTGGCCGACCTCAAACCAAAAGCCACAATAGAGATTAGAAATCTTGACTCATTTTCAACAAAAGAAGAAGTAGCAGAGGCTGTTAAAAAAGTGCTACAGGACTCCATTGAAGAMTTGACGATAARCATAACAGCACCTAACACAAGAGAGCAGGTCAGGGCATATATAACGCTCGATGAGGATAAGGCTGACATACTGATTCGACAGGCACGCATAAAAATGCAGGTTGCGACTGAAAGAAACCCCAAAAAGTAAAAGATGCTTTCGCTGTTTTGGACCAGGGCACTTAACCTGGAATTGCAAAAGACCCGACAAAAAAGGACCAGGTGCTGGCATAAAATGCGACCAACCAGGTCACAAAAAGAAAGAGTGCACAAAGCCCCCCTCATGCTGCCTCTACGTGGAGGCTAAACTCGAAAAGGTTGACCATATCCCGGGATCCGCAAAATGCATGGTATATAGGAAATACCAAAATATATGAATATCTAACAGCCCAATATGCATAGATGCAAGGCTGCAGACTCACTACTCTCGCAAATGGCGGCGGAGAATGCCTATGAGTTAATCATCATAAGCGAGCAATACAAAAAGAAAGAGAGAGGCACCTGGCAGGAAGATAGCAGCTCCACCGCCGCTGTATGGCTACCACCAGGGAGTAACGCCATCACACTAGGCAAAGGGAACGGCAAAGGTTTCGCCTGGGCCAAATTCGACCTTTTTACAGTAATTAGCTGCTACTTGACGCCAAGCGATATATTGAGGACACAGCTAGGTCTATAGAAGGTCAACTAATTATCGCCGGAGACCTAAATTCCAAAGCCGTAGAGTGTGGTATCCTAACACGGACTCGAGAGGAAAGCGCATTCCAGAAATTGCTGCGCGCTTAAGCCTAATAGTGCTCAACACGATAAACTACACCAGACATTACTCTATCATCAGAACGCTTGGCAGGCGCAATAAAGGAACGGAAAGTCCTGGAGGATTACAATGGCAGCGATCACCAGTATATTTCCTTCACTATCGACATTGGATCAAACGCTAACCAGTACACGAAAAAGACTGCAATGCGGAGGTGGAACATCCCGAAGRTAAATACTTCGAAACTGATCGCCGCAATAGACGAACAAAACCCATCTACATACATACAGCCGGAAAGCTATACGAAAGCCTAACAAAACCCAGACCCGAAGCGACTATTAACGAAGCTGGAGGACTCTCTGCTAGACAACACGGCTATATRAAACTAAAGAAATGCCACGTCAGATAGCGGTTACGTCATGAGCAGCACAAGGATCCTTCCTAGGCCCAGACTAATGGAACATTAGTTGCGACGCTATATTAAAACTAGAAATGCCAGAGGAATCATTTTTAATTGGTTGTGCGGACGACATTGCGGCAGTAATCACAGCAAGAGATACAGAAGAAGCGCGAAGAAAGCTGAATCAGGTCATGATACGGACGCAAACATGGCTTGACAGACATAACCTCCAGCTCGCTACGGAGAAAGCAGAGTTAATAGAGATAAGCATGCACACAACTACGGATATTCTTAAGACACAGAAAGCTGTAAACTACTTAGGCGTAAGACTGGACCCCAGACTAACATTCTGGGTACAAATCCAGCAYGCCGCAGGAAAGGCAGCGAAGATCACCTCTCAACTGAGCCGATTAATGGCCAACATAGGAGGCCCCAGCCAAGAAAAGAGAAAGCTCCTTATGTCGATGACAATCAGTGTCTTACTATACGGAGMCGAGATGTGGGCAGACGCGCTTAAAAAAAAACCGGCGTAAGATAATGGTCAGGGTCGCATCAGCCTATCGGACGGTATCAGGTGATGCAATATTAGTTATAAGCGGTAATGCCCCAATTGACCTTCTATCATATGAAAGGAAAAAGCTGTCGAAGCTAAAGAAATCAGCCGATAATAACAAGAGCGCAGTACAACGAATAAGGAAAGATACAATAACAACATGGCAACAAAGATGGGAGAATGAAAGTCGCGGCAGATGGACGGTAARGTTAATAAAAATCTAGACATATGGACAAACCGCAAATTCGGAGAAGTCGATTTTTACACAACCCAGCAATTATCCGGTCACGGATACTMCAAYACTCCTCCTCAGAATGGKAAAAGTCGAAAAGCCGTCATGCCTATATAACGACGCGACAGAAGACGACGCWGACCACACATTCTTTGAATGTGTACRTTGGCAACGAGAACGCACCGCCGTAGAAAACGTGGTTGGCCCAATAAACGCGGACAATTTAGTCAGCGTCATGTTGGAGAGCGAAGCAAACAGGAAATTTTCAAGAACTTCGCAGCAATCTTGCTTCGCAGCAAAAAGCGGGAACTGGACGCAGGTGCGCAAATGTAAATCTCTCAATAAGAAAAATGGAACGCCACCCTGAAGTAATGCAAATGCGGTGCCAGGGTGGGCGACGGTTCCTTAGAGGGGGGGTTTTTAGTGACCTGCGTTCACTTAACATATCATAATTCTGATAATTCTCACTAATGTTTGGGAAAACATTTTCAATAAGAGCTAATGGAGAGTCTACAAATCGGTAAAAGTCGTTGGTAAGAGTAATTAATCCAGAAGTMGCATCAACTGAGACTTTTCCATTTCCAACAGCTGACAATTCTTTGCAAAATTGTTCAGCACTCTGATCATTTTGCAGTTGATCTCTTATATTAGAGGTTAACAATAATGGTTTTACGTTAATATCATCAAGCCRCCAAAGATGTTGTTATTTCGCCGAAGATCCTTCAGTGTGAAGTTAAGTGCTCCAAGTGATTTTTTATGTGCCATTGCTCATCCAGCCCAAACAATGAGCTTGCATTGTATCAACAATTTTTCMATTGCACTTGATCGGGAAATATGGCATGTTGGACTATCAATTGTGTTTAAATTGAGTGACAACTTAAGCGCAGAATGTGTAGTACGACCGCCGTCTAGGAGAGTCGCCGCAATTCTAGATGATGCTAACGCCAAAGCTATGTCACATCTTGATCGAATAGTGGCAATGAAATGACAAATATTTTCCCTGTTCCTCCAGGTGCGTTCAGGAAGAATAGACCACCGGTATTATAGTCCACCGCTTGCATTAATGTCTCATATACTTGTTTATGCTGTTCATTCAGCAACGGYACATTATTTCGAACGAATTCCTGCAATGTATCAACATTGTATTGCAGCTCTCGATTTAATTCTTGGTTCAATGCATCGTGCATCGATCGATTTGGAGCAATCGTTCCTACTTCAATCAGTAGCTTGTTTGCAATAGTCAAGCATTTGAATTTCTTTGAAAATTGATTCCAAGTGTAATGCATTTAAACATACATCAGCGTAGCGCGAATGGATTTGCTTCACACATTGCAGAAGAGCTAGTCAATGTTGTCGATAGTGGTGTCTCAGCTCGTTGTGCCGTGGTACCAAACACAGCCATGTCGCTGCTTTTTGTGACGTACTTTCACAAATATTTGATTGATTTGGCCAAATGAAAACTTTCAACATTTGCATGTGTTTCGAAAATTCGTGATAGCAGCGGGAAATATGGTACAAAGAAATCACTTCCGATCTCAATCTCTTGATTTTGAACTTTAACTGTGATAGTCCACCGTGAATTTCTTTTGAACGCCGAYGATAAACTGGATATCCATCATTCCCTGTGACTGTTTCAGCAACTAAAGGTCGCGGATATTGTTTTGTGCACTTGCCATCAGCCATGCAAGACGATAAWKGATTTTATGCACCGCATGGACCATGCACCATATGTGTCGTCACAATGTCGTRTAAATGGGGATCAGTGACTGGATCAGGAATTTCAGCTGATATGATCTCATCCACTTCATTTGRATGTAATTTGTTCAGAAACCAAGTTAGGATATAAGCATGCSGTAGTCCACGCTTCTACCATTCCACCGAGTACATACAACAACGTGTGTCACGAAAACTTCGATACTTAGTACGCACATACATAATAACCTTGTATTTTTGTTGAAATATTCTGGCGATTATGTCATGGCGATCTTGCGGCTTTTGGCCCGGTTGCAGCTCACGTTCAATTACCGTACGTAATAATAAAATCTGGAGTTCCATAATTTYGCACGTACGTCATAGCCTCTTGAGCATATTCGTGCATGTGGCGTGGGCTTCCGATATAAGATGGTGGTAGAATCGTCAGACGTCCAATATTCTGAACATCACCAATTGAATGAATAGCATCACGCAAGTGTATATAGTCCTCAGATCGTAGCTTTGCCTGATTGAATCGGATGAACGGTAAACGTTCGGTCTTGACTTTGACATACTATACATGTCCGACGGCACTTCATAATGACATTCTCCTCATGTGAACGAATCATTATACGATACGCATAGTAATTCATTGCGCTTAGATTGTGTTGATACGCCTGAAAATGCAATTCATTGTGTTGGTGTGAGTGATGGGTTATGTATGTTGTATCTTTTACCTTGCAAGTCGGCTTAAGTTCTGTGAATACATTTGTTGCTAGCTTGCATGTCTTGTGCGGCGGCCGATGTTCCCACGTCGTCCTCTAGGACTTACAGTGTAATGGTTGCGATATGTCCAGTTTTTCCAAACAAAAAACAAAAAAAAAAACACAACCATTTTATTCGAAGTACTTCATGCACGAATAACGTATGTTGTATTCGACTCATTTTGAAACACCSATGCAGTCGACTACTGCGTAAATCAACGATTCATTATCTGTAGCGATGTGAATTTTCGGAACAGCAACTGATCAATAAACACTGGTCCTTTATGGAGCTTCAACGTAAAAGATTGAGTTATATTCTCTTCATAAGCACTCCTTATGAGTTAATTTACTTCGAAGATTTTGCATAATAGTCGCGCGAAATTTTTCGAGATTTAATTTAATATTTTGCTCATTATAAGTTACTGTGAACAGCACAAATAACTCTTGTCAGAACGTTCTGAGTATTCATACCGTCAAAAATGTCAAAATTTACAATACAATTTTGGGTTTTTAGATTGCAATATAAGTATTACCAACTCTTGAAACATAAAAAGTAATACACATAATACAATATAATGTTATCCATTTTATCTTAATGAAAATTAAGATAACTCACATATATGGTACAAATATTTACCGGAAGTTCGAAAATCTTATCTTTATATGGTGGTTAAGGGAAGTTTCTTCTGATTCAACTAATTTTTGRCATATAGGTTTACTGTTATCAGGAAATATTATGCTCCGAATTTCTATAGCCCATATCCAGATTGACCTATATTTCTGATAATGATAATGTTCGCTGAAGGAACTGGCGTTCATATTTTTGTTATCTGGGTGCTTGAACATATCTAGTTCGATCAGATTAAGTTGAAAACTACMAAAAATGTTATAACTCACTAAAAGRTATACTTTCCTTAGGTGAAATTCTATAGTATATCACAGAAAGCACTGAACCAATTTTATCAAAATTTGATGAAAATTAGTAGATCGCATGGCAACCCCACATATGTACTTTATAAAATCGGACTATAATTTTTAAGGACCCATTCACCAATTGTGTGCGGATATTTGTTATGGTATCGCAAGGTTTTATATTTGGCTGTACCTAATGGAAARTAAAAATATGGCAGTTAAGGCTCAAAACAAAAGCAATTGCGTCGTTTGAATGTTTGCTTTTTTAATTAAATTATTAAATATATTCATAAAATTAGTTAAATGAAAAATTTAATTTTTTTAAATGTCTTGAGAATTTTAGACAACTTGACTACAACGATACTACTTGCATTCGGTACAGTATGTATGTAGTAAGTCATCGTCCATTCCTCTGCACCATACAGCTGGACAGGAGTAATGAGTGACTTAT
>NW_017537276.1:81459-93759 GCF_001853355.1 Bactrocera latifrons | reverse complement strand
ATATTGTTTCTTTTGTTTTATGTTTGAAATTTCTTTCTGAGCATTTATTTTTCTATAGCAATTGGGAAACTATTTATTGATTTCATTTATGAAATGGAAAATCATTTCTTCATAAATTTTGAGCACATTAATAATTTTTGTCTAAAGATACCTTGCAGTTTAGTCAATATAATTGTTTTGGTTTAATAAAATATTGTATGTCTAAATGGACCACAAAATGTTGTTTGGGTAACAACCTCATTGCCTTTATTAATAGGATCCCTACTAAGTTGTGAGTTGGGTTTGGGACCCGCCACGAAAAAAACGCCTCCAATTAATAATAATCAACAGCTTCGGACGACAAAACCCCTTTTTGATGTCGACCATGGCAAACACACTAAGGATTGCGATTGAGGGAATTTCAAGATCCTTACGTACTTCTGCAAACGAAAAATACTGCCCACTTCGCWACGTTACAGTCGACAACAACACGTGCGAGATGAGATAGATGCAGGGAGCGTAAGGGGATGCGAGACGCATTTGTTGACAGACAAAGAAAGAAACCGAAATGCGTGAGTATGAAGAGCATGACAAGCTGATTGACAGGGGTAATGCTCCAAAATTCTGGAAAGTCGAAAAGTATCCAGATATACACCATGCGCCAACTTTTAGAAAAGACAGCATCTCTTCGTCGATTTCAAAACTGCYTTTGACAGCAGCACGAAAAGGAGCTGCTTTCATGCCGCTATGCTTAAATTTAGTATCGTCTCAAATACTAATACGGCTGTGTAACCTGACGTTGAGCAATACCAAAAGCTCTGTGAGAAAGGCCTGTCCGAGCCGTTCGACACCACACGAGGTTTCAGACAAAGCAACTTCTCCATTAATGTTCGGGTGAAGGGTTCTGCGGAAGATGTATGGTCCTTTGCGCATTAGTCACGGCGAATATCGCATTCAACGAACGACGTGCTGTATGAAATATACACATAGTTCAGCAAATTTAAAAACAGCGCTATCTAGGTCATGTCGTGCGAATGGACGAAAACACTCCAGTTATGAAAGTTTCGACGCAGTACCCGCTGGGCGACTTGGCTTCGCTTGGATCTGAAATTGGCKCCACATTGCAAATAGAAGAAACGACTGGAGCGCTGTTGTTAACCTTGTAAGCGGTTTCTTCGTAAAATATCTTGGGCGATGTCATTTTTGTGCGGATCCCATAATTGCGGTGGATTTAAAGGCTGATTTGTCGAAATGATTATCGCGAAAAGTGTGAGAACTTCATTTTCATTCCCGTGATTAACATGTTCCAGCAATTGCAATTGCTGACTTACTTCTCGAAAACTTGGCACACACCATACCATTCACAGCASGCAATGAATCAAATAAAGTTCAACCGCGTACATTAATCAATAGCAACCGAATGTAGAAATAACCGTCATTTTTCGGGTGGATTGTGTAAATTCGTCCGAAGGCATTAATTGAGAGCACGCCCGGATGTCAATTTACTGGTTGGCCTTGCTTTCTGAGCAACTATTTCTTTGACCATGCATTCCATGTATAATATTAAGGTATTTCCGAATAGAACAATGTTCTCGCAAACGGATCACTGACGAAAGTTGAATAACAACGTTAATGTTAATGTTGTTGCTGGCGGTGTTTTCACTGGCTGTACTGTATTCTCTGGATTGGAATACAGTCTTTAGGCATTAACTGCTAGACGCACAACAGTTATAAAATGTTCTTGAATTGCAAAAGTAAATATCATAAAAAGCAYTTTATTGCAGTTGACGTATCGACCGTATCGTTCAAGACCAATAACCGCCATGTTGGTTCCTTTGGTGACGTACTTACAAATTTATTTTATCGATTACACCAAATTGCAATACTCAACATTGACATGAGTTTTGAATGTGAATTAAACAATAATGGCGAATATAGTATGATCCATATGTTGTCAACTTCGATATTCACTCTTCTAAATTGAATGCTGAATGTTCTGCCATTGTCATTTGGTGAGCGACGCCGATACAGTGGATATCCATCATTTCTAGTTTGTGTTTTCGAAAGAAAAGTACGTGGATAGTATTTCGTGCATTTATTGTTAGACATACAAACCGAAGTGATATTGTAGTATCCGCAAGGTCCATGAACCATATTGGTTTTCGCCACTTCGAATAATACTGGGTCTTTCTCTGCATCAGAAATTTCCGCAGAGATGATTTCATCAATTTGATCTGGTTTAACCACCATCCAAAGCAGAATGTATGTGGGTAGCAAATCTCTGTTTTGCACTCAACAGAGTACATCTAGCATCTAATAGCAGCACATAAATCCATCAAGCATGGTAACTGTTGTTTGAAAAGTTGTGCTGCGACATCGTGGCGATCGCTTGCTGATTGACCGCGATCCAAAATTCCCCACGTATGTCACCGCGTCCTGGGACTATTCTTGCCTTTCCGTGGGCTGCCATCCGTTGCTTTCAAAAAGAAGTCCGACCGATATTAGGGCGACCTCTTTGTAGATTCGTAACAAATTTCAATCTGCAATTGATCTCTTTRTGTGAAACACACGTAAAGTTTTCACTGAATAATTTTCAATAATTTTTCTTTTGAATAGCCGGAATAAAAAAACAAACGACCGAAATTGAACGGTCAAATAATTTAGAATTGAAAATATTGAAAAACAAAACAAACAAAAATTGAAAAAAATTTATATGGAAAAAATTTACTTTTCGAATTATTTAATTTTCCACTTTTTCTCATGGAAAGTATAAATTATTTTTATTTCTAAACCTTTCTCGACTCGCAACGAACAAGCTTCAAAATATAGCGTTACCAACATTCATTCCTGTGTACGGGAAAAAGATAATGGCTTTTCTAATGACTTTCCGGAAATTATTTGAATTTTTCTTACCGTAAAAACCTTCATTGAACCTAAACGAACATTTAGAAAAAAAATTGGTCAAATTGGTCCAGGCGTTGTTGAGTTATGCCCTTAGCAACACATTTTGCGATTCATTTTTATATACTAGGCGTGTTCAAAAAGTATCGCGAATTTTGTGTTTTTTCAGAAATTACTTATTTATTCATGAATATCTATTTTGTCCCCTTCAAAGTAATCCCCATGAGATATTATACACATGTGCCAATGGTTTTTCCAATCTTCGAATCACTTCAAAAAATCTTTTTTATTATCTTCTTCAGCTCCTCCTTCGATGCCGTCTTTATTTCGTCAAGAGAAGCGTAACGTCGTCCTTTCATGGGCCTCTTCAGTTTAAGGAACAAGAAAAAGTCACAGGGGGCCAGATCTGGGGAATGCGGTGGCTGCGGCATCATTAGTGTGTTGCTTTTGGCCAAAAATTCGCGCACAAGCAACTATGTGTAAGCAGGGCCGTTATCGTGGTGCAAAAGCCAATTGTTGTTCTACCACAAATTCGGACGTTTCTGGCGCAAATTGCGCATAACTAGCAGGTAATATTCCTTATTGACCGTTCTTCCCTGTGGCAAGAACTCATGATGCACCACGCCCCTGCAATCGAAGAAAACTGTCAGCAAAACTTCGCGATACTTTTCGAACACACCTCGTATGCGAAATGCCGTCGGGTAGTAGCTAATGTAGGGCATGTTTAAATGTTTTGTGTAGAACATAAGAAAAGGATACAAATACTTTTGTTTACAAATGTATTTYTGGAAAAAATAAGATAATAACAAAGAATATAAAGGATTTTTTTTGTATTTCTGGGAAAAATAAGAATTCATATTTTTGGACTACTATATAATAATTGTGGCATAACTTTTATATACCAATTAAAATAATAAATTTAAAATGGGAAATGATATTTTGATTTATGCTTGCATAAGTTTATTAAATTTAAGACTTCCCAACCCAATTTGCATAATATTTCTATAAATTAACGATATTAAACGAAATATTAGTTTTTTGAAAAAATTTTATTTTGAAAATATACATTATTTTTATAATATAACACAACCGTCTTAACTCGCTCTTCTAATTTTCATATTACCGAAATGAAAACGCCGTCGGCATATGTGGAAATTGGATAAGGCAACATTTCGAAATTTTCATAGAAATGAAAACTGCGCCGTTAAACTGCTGAAGTGACAGCTTCTAGCTACGATATATGGCAAACTATGTAGTATTCTATATCTAGTAAGCAATAAGCAATGTGGAGTCTCCACAGGCAATGGACACGGCAATGCAGCTAGTGTTCTATAAATTATATCCTGTCGAGATGCCCCGTTGTTATAATAAAAATATTTTTGAGAGTTGGTAACACTGTAAGGTTGGCAAAAATCAAACATGTCAACATATTAATTATTTTTATATATTGAAATTTAAATACACGATGTTATGAGCAAAGTTGATATAATGTTGTCGATTCAAAAGTATTGTTTTAATGCGTTCCTCAATTCGAGTGGAGTTGAGAGTACAAATACCATCAAATGTTTGACAGAAAGTAAGTGGTCAACTTTTATATAGGAAAATGGAACTGTCGAATTACTCTATCTTACTCGTATTTTTCCTTATTTGCTCACCGCTTAGACCTACCGTGGGCTGCGACAAACATTTTAAAACCAAAATCAGCTCAATCGGTCCAGCCGTTATCGAGTTTTAATCAGACTAACGAACAACAATTCATTTCTATTTACATATATAGATTTCAAGSCTTTATATAAAATTTTCCAAACTATCATTAATAACTATGTAAATACATGTGTATCACACAAGCATGTACGTTGCAATATGTATGTATGTTCGGCTGAGTTCCAAGTTGAATGTTGCTTTGCATTAGTACGAAGTATAGAATTCCTTAAAATCAAACTGCTTACGATATGCAAAGTATCGAGTACCGATAAATTTTTATGCGTATTAGATGCGCATACATTGAGCATAGAGCGCATCTCTATTTTTTGTGATGTTGAAATACTTTTTCCATTGAACAATCCAAGCAATGCCGCTTTTTGCTTTTTTCTCTTGTTTTTCAAATGATTTTTAATGATTATCGAGGAGATGCTGGGGCCAATTTCACATAGACCTAAAAAATTGTTAATAAATAAATTTATATTCACATTTGCCGCCATAGCTGTTGGTTGTTTTGAAAACAATTGTCACAAAATGTCAAAGTTGATACAAAGCAAATTGAAACAAAGCAGTAGGGTTGCATTGTTGATATTGTATAAATTCGGTATCGGTATCGCAACAATGCAAAGCAGCATGCAACTTATAACTCAGCCTTCGTTATATTTGAACAAATGTACATATTTATGGTTAGTGGACTGTATGTGTTATTATAATCGTGAGTTTTACATATTATATTTCCTTATTATAGGAATTTTTTCGGTAATAGAAAAAAACAATGACTGAAGGCACTGGTGTACTGTGATTTTATTGCCCTATATATAAGATCGGTTTTRAATACATTTGTGCTCACAATTCATGATACCAGCAATGATTTGGTAAGATTTGCTCTCGTTAATTTTTAATTCTTTATTTTAATTTTACATTTACATTTTTACATTACAAAAACCAGAAGATATGAAACAAAATAATATACATATACATTTATTTATAATATCAGTTAAGTTTTTGAAAATTAGGAAGCATTGAAGTAAACAGGAACAGCTCTCTCTTTGTTTTTCACCAAAATTATTACCCTTAAAATAATAAAGTTTGTCWGCTAATTTTGGATGATTTCTTCATAATTTGGTGCTTTATTGCTTACCTAGGAAAATTCCGACTATCAATACTAACTTTTCCTAGCTACACTCTCCGGTACAGCCATAATGTTGATAAAATCTGTATCTCTTACGAATTACCGTATTTGAAAACCAACAAAGAGTCCACATTTCAGCTTTCCAATCAAAGTTCGGAAAAAAGTTTTGGTGTAGATGTTTCATTTTCTTATTACCAATATTCCAGATATTTTGTGACATCATTGTTTCTGAGTAGTACATGCAAATTGCTTTTGAAACGAAAGCTAAATTTTCAATGAGTTAAACAGGAATTTTAAAGACTGTAATTCTAGATATATCCACGTTTTATTTTCAGTAAAACCTTAAAACGTCCCGTCATATTTATCGCATATTTTTCGTAAGTACTCTGTGAAAAAAGACCACTCGACATTTGAATGCGCGAAACGRTACACAGAGCCTTAATCATGACAGGAAAAATATCAAAACAATGACGAAATTAATTAAATTGCATATATTATTAAACTAAAAGGTTTACAGAAATCTGGTTGAAAAAGAAGAGTACCTTCACATTTTAATTTTTGTTACCATTCTTAACTCTCCTCTCAAAAGAATAAGGAATTAATGGTTTTATGAATTTGACAAAATATTTTGTAAACTTTCTATAATAACTAGCAAACATTCGAAAATATCTTAATTATTTTATATTTTTAGGTTGTGGCTAATTCTTATAGTTTAAATTTTTTGTGTTCAAGTGTTATCCTATAATATTGTATAGTATGATATGTCTCACAGAACCTTGGAAGAAATGTGAATTTCGTCACGTTTGCATTATTTAATCCGTTGATTTCTAAAAATTTCCTTTTGYTGAAACAGTCTATATAGGTGAATTATATGGGCTTTTGTTTCGATGAACTACTTTTTTTTTATCATTTAACAGTTTCTCTGCAAAGAAATACGGATATATTTTTTTCTATATCGGATCTTCGAATTCAGTCGTAGTGGAGACCTGAATAGTTGTTGTGAAAGTCAACGTTTTACTTATATAGTTATTTCTACCTGATACTTGAATTCATTATTATTAAGGGTATAATAAATTTTTGGCCCAATTCTTTTTTTTTTCAATTTTAAGTTTTAATAAAATAAATTTATCTCGCCCCTTATTTGGCGTAATCCGAGTTTTCCAAGGATTATATCGACTAAAATCAAGGAAGTTTAAATGATAACCAACATAATAATTACTTTTTTGAATGCATGAGTGAATAGCCATTCAAAGTTTTAGTTTTAAATGGTTTCACATTAATTGATTTCCCTAATTGGCATGTGTTGTTTATATAGATCCTGTTTCCACTGTTAGTTTAAAGGCGTACCAGTGAGACCACATTTTGCTTCAATGCAGAACAGCTTGTATATTCGCCTAAAAAAGGTACTGAGTGATTCATAATGTTGTTAACAGCTATAAAAATTTACGGATTCCAAATATTCCTGTCTAGTTAGATTAATTCTTTAATTTGATAGAGTAACATTTTGAAAACTACGTACTCTATATTTTTAAACCTTGTGTACTTTCCAAAGTAAACAGGACGTTATCTAGAGCCGCCTGGTAGCGCCATCTATATGTCGATTGGTGCAGAGATATTGCGTTTTAGTGTTAGGATGTTTGTGGTATCGGTGCGAAAATGAGCTTCGAACAAAGAGCCAACATTCAATTTTGTTTTAAAAGTGGTAAAACTTTTACCAAAACGTTTCAATAGCTGAAACAAGTTTATGGCGATGATTGCCTATCCCGTAGTAGAGTGCACGAGTTTCACTTAACGTTTTCAAAGTGGCCAATCTAAATCCGTGATCACCGGAAATTCCATTGAAATGGAATTGACATCTCGAAAAATTGCTCAGAATCCAATATCCAAAAGACATCATTAAAGAGGTCAAAAAGGACAAAAACTTCCCTTATAATATTATGACTGGTGACGAAACATTGTGTTTTTAATATAATCTCGAAACGAAACGTCAGAGTGCTGAATGGAAGGCACCGGACTAGCCGAAACCCAAAAAATCGCGCATAGAGTCAAATGTGAAGACAATGCTGATTTGGAATTTGTTCCACTCGGCCAAAACGTTAATGCGGCATTCTATCTTTTGAAGCGTTTGGTGCGAAGTATTCGACGTGTTCGGTCCGAATATCGCTACGAGCTAAAACACTCGTTCGACATGCTTTTGGACCGTGCAAAAGCTGTATGGAAGCAGAAGGAGACTATTTTGAGGAGAGTAAATTGATTTTGCCGACAAAACCATTTGTTATGTTTTTTTTATACTCTCGCAACAAAGTTGCTAAGGAGAGTATTATAGCTTTGTATTATAGCTTTGTTCACATAATGGTTGTTAGTACGTCCTGAAACTAAAAGAGTCAGATATAGGGTTATATATACCAAAGTGATCATGGTGGCGAGTAGAGTTGAAAGCCGTATGTCTGTCTGTCCGTTCGTCCGTCCTTGCAAGCTGTAAGTTGAGTAACAATTGAGATATCATGATGAAACTTGTACACGTATTTCTTGGCTCCATACGAAGGTTAAGTTCGAAAATGAAAAAAATCGGCCCACTGCCACGCCCACAAAATGGCGAAAACCGAAAACCTATAAAGTGTCAAAACTTATTTTTAAATTAGTATATTAAAGTGAAATTTGGCAGAAAGGATCGCTTTAGGGAGGGGCATATTTTGACGTAATTTTTTTTTGGAAAAATGGGAGTGGCCCCGCCCCCTACAAAGATTTTTGCACATATCTCGGAAACTACTATAGCTATGTCGACCAAACTCTATAGGGTCGTTTTCTTCAGGCATTTCCATATACAGTTCAAAAATGGAAGAAATCGGATAATAACCACGCCCAACTCCCATACAAAGATTATGGTGAAAATCACTAAAAGTGCGTTAACCCACTAACAAAAAACGTCAGAAACACTCAATTTTACTGAAGAAATGGCAGAAGGAAGCTGTACCTAGGCTTTTTTTTAAAATTGAAAATGGGAGTGGCGTCGCCCACTTATGAACCAAAAACCATATCTCAAGAACTACTCGACCGATTTCAATAAAGTTCGGTATATAATATTTTCTTAACACTCTGATGACATGTACGAAACATGKGTGAAATCGGTTCACAACCACGCCTTCTTCCAATATAACGTTATTTTGAATTCCATCTGCTGCGTTCTCTGTATAATATATACATTAGGAACCAATGATGATAGCGGAATAAAACTTTACACAAATACGGTATTTGAACTGAAGTACTCCTTGTGGAAAAATTGTCGTGATCGCACTATAACTTTTCAATACAATTAAAATAAATTAAAATACAATTCAATACTCAAAGTACACAAATTGATCTAATCTAATTAATTTTACAGCAAAATACAAAAGTATGTAAATGACGGATAATAAAATCTCGCTTATCACTTCAGGGAACGGGAATGTTAATTACCAATCGAGAAAACATTCTTTTTCATTTATTTTTTAAATTATCTCAAATATTGCCCACGGTGACGTTTTGCTCCAAGACCTGAATTGAAGCGACATTGAAAGTATAGCCTTTAGGCTATACATATCCCCTCGAGCAAGAGTATAACGGCGTGATATTTCACGATCTTGGTGGCCGAAGACGATTGACCGGCCCAAAAAGTAAAACTATCTACTCATCAAAATGTTCTCTTTATAAATCCATTGATTTATTCGATGTGTGGGAAGTAAGGCATCAAATAGTCGGTTATCATGGCGCGATAAGGGTCGTCATTGACGCTCACGATTTCGTTTCAATTAAGCCGATAAGCAGCAACAAGACCTAATAATTATAATAGAAGCAAATCAGCAAGTATTTTAGTTTTCAACGTTAAGTTCAGAATACGAATAGACTCACTGCTAAACCTAAAGCTGAGAATGTGGAATTACATAGTTGTAGTACGTCAACTAATCAAATGCAATAGCACAACCACTTGCGACCGCTGCAGGATATTGATATATAATAACAATCATTGTTAGCGAGTGGAACGAAGAAATCTCCAAGCTGAGAAAGTATTTACCCGTAGTAAAAAATATTTTGTCGAAAAACTTTATGAGGAAGCAAACATATACTCCTGGGGAACGGGATACCAAATATGTATGTCGAAGTTCAAATATCGCAGTATTTATGAAAAATATTGTCAAAGCATTATTCCCAACACAGGCTCCATATCCTATGTTAAACCAAACAAAGCTATGAACTATTTACTTCAAAGCGCCTGGAATAGTTAGTATACTAAATAGAGCCCTAAAAGAAGTCATGACTCTAACGCCCAGTATGTTTGTTAACATGTACAATACGAGTATATTAGAAGAACTGTTCCCCGATAGTGGTAAAAAAAAATATTGCGTGTAAATAACCTTTGGAACACACCTTGTAATAGCCGGTAGTTACTAGTAGATATACTCTCTAAGCAGTCATGTCTCATCAGATATTGCATCATGTAGAAATCCGTGTTTCCATGTTTGCTCTCCCCCCTGGTTTTAACAGTTTCAATGATCCGGTGCGCTCCTCAATCGTTGTTGTATCCCAATGGACCTGTCATCCGTTTAGTGTTCTGCCGACTGTTTCACTCAAGGTATACATTCATTTGATAACTGGTGGTATTTTAGCAGACATGATACTCTCTATTCTAAAGGCGGTTAGCCCAAACTGAGAATTTACCGTTATTTCACATACTTTATGCGCTAGCGCTGGTGTCAATACAGGTGCCGCTACAATTGAGTGTCTATCTTTTGCCAAAGCAACCTCCTTGCTTTTTTACCCGAGCAGCTTTTTCACATGTCTCTTCCGTACGCGTTTAGTAGCTTAGCCTCAATGTGCCCGTCAACTTTCAGAATGATGGTATCAAATTTTATCTGCTTAGGATACATCTAACCAGCTTTAATTCGCTGTGATATAGCTGCACTTATTTTTGTATTTGCATATCCTATTACTTTCGTTTCTTATGACCACATTTTGTATAAACCACTCGAAGCTTTTGCTTTAGCGTTGCCGAACCTTGAAGAAGCATTGATTTCTTCCATGTTACTAACTATTTGCTATAGCTATAGGAACGAGTGTTTTTCATTGGAAAACTTATTTGCAAATATTTTTTCAAAACAACTGTTTATAGGACCTACCTCAAGGATTTTCATCGAGTTTGCTGCAGAGCGCTTTGAAGCAAGTATATTTGCTCGTTCTGTGGCTTTTTTAAGGCTCTGCATTGTGGTCTTAAAATTTTCCTTATTATCCATTTTGAGAGGTACTGTCGCCTCATTTTATTGCAATTTCTTCACAATTGTAGAATCTCCACCAATATGCTGTTTTTCGTTTTAGCCTCTATTCTTTTGAATCATTGCGGAGTCACAAGGTCTTTACATATGTTGTACTATCAGTTTAGCCTGTTGATTTGGGTCTTCTGATTCGGATATATTTTCATTCAGCGAGAGCTTGAATCAGTTTCCATCAATGGTGTCTTCTCTCCACCCTTTAGACTGTACCTTTACTACACGTACGTATCTTCTTTGACTAATGAACTGATTGTCTACCTTTATAATTATTCCGAAATTGTCACTATGGGTGTACGTGCCTAAAGCTTGTCACAGTCTTGAGATATTTAATGACAAACGTTTTATCAATAAAAGAACCGCGACCTTTTTTTTTCGAAAGTGTTCTTGAAAGCTTTTGAGGAATGGATGTCCTCACTTGTTTGTAGTTATGCTCTCCGTTTTAAGGATCAAGGGTTGAAGTCTCCTGCTATTATATTAGGTTTAGATGTATGAACATCTGCAACCAATTTATCAAAAACTGGCAGATTCGGTGGCAAGTGTAAAAGTGTATTTCACAGATGTTTACTCTCGTATAGAAAGATTTGTACGTCAGTGGCTCATCTTGCATAGTTTTATCACCACAGGCCCAAACTGCTGCATCCTCCTTCATTGTAATTTCGTCTTTATGAGTTAATGCTCTTTTTTGCGCTTGACCTTCTAATTTCCTATCTATTTCATCTCGGTATTCGTATGTACGCATTGTTTAAGCTCAAATTAGCTCGGTTTCCGGTTTCTTTGCTTTATTAYTTTTTGGGAGTTTGCGCTTTACTGTAAATTCTTTCTGTTCTTTAGGTATTTTTTGGTGGTGGCTTTTAATCAATAAGAACTGATTTTGGTAGCTGAAGTTCTTGAGCCGAGTATTACCCTTCTATTTGCCCACATGCGTGGATTATTTATAGAGCGCTGTGTATGACTCATCATTTTTATTAATTTATTTATATTTTTACTAATTCGAGCATATGATCCCGCACACTTTAAAATTTTCTTCTATTTTCTAATTTTGGCGCTCATATAAAAGGATCAAGTTATAAGCATTTGCTGATACTTGTAGTTTTATTTAACCCTAGAACCATAACGTCATTCTATACTACGTTAAGACCAACTATGCGTAAATTTTACGCAGAAATGAGAATCCGCCTAATATAACCCGATTTTGAGCCATTTTGCAGYCTAAATTGATAATTCTTATCAAACAATTTATTTTTAAAATAAAGTATAAGATTTTAAAAGAAAATTCAGTTCATT
>NW_017537276.1:70803-79934 GCF_001853355.1 Bactrocera latifrons | reverse complement strand
TGACCACATTTGCTGGGTTTTCTCATTCCTGCATATATAAAACTAATTGCTACAAGCACTGCCGGCGCTGGGTACCGTTACGTCATGGCACACTTGTGCAAACACAATTTGAAAATTGTATATGCGTAAAATTTACGCATATTATGGTTCTAGGGTTAATGCAATAACGAAGTGGCCCACCATCGCATCATTGCAGTCGTCGAATATCGACGGCACGCAGCCTTCTTGCTCACTTGATCGCATATGATTCGTACACTAAATTTTTTTTCCATCAGTGTAAGAATTAGATTTTACAGCGCACGGGAGCCGACCACGACCACTACTTCCCATATAGCACAATTTTAAATTCCATTTTATTCTACCTCGAATACTTATAGTTGATTTTTGATCGAAAATGTCAGTCAATGTCTGGTATAAGTTAAAAAACGTATTGTTAGTTTTATTAAAATAATATTTTCTTGGAGCTATGCTCCTTTATTGAGTTTCACTAAAGAACTAAAATTTACAATTAATTATACTTAACTCTAGACCTATGCTTGCCGCTGCGACGTGTATGAAGCTGCTAACACTGCGCTTCCCACAGGTTGGCACTTCGCTGACGCTGCGATTCCCACAGGTTGCCACTACACGTGTCGCACTCTCAGTGATTTAGTGGTGTCATATTATATTACTTTGTATCATATGATACTTTTCGAATGTATGGGGTGCTAACTAGTCCCCCCTTGAAGTTCAAACGTCCTCGTTTGAATCGTTAGGTGTATTGAAAATTTGGTTGAGTCCTTCTATTGCCGGYTGTGACAGTTTATTGGGTTCCTCTTCTTTTTGCTCGATCAAAAGATTCTTCCCGAAAATTAAGGCGATGACTATTAAAAAGACGATTAGAGTAATGCTGGTTCCGTATTTGACTCTGTTTGCTGCTTCTAACAGACTTACTTCTTTTGTATTGTTGMAGTTAAGCTGTTTCAGCATCTCCAGCGAGAGGAATTCTTCTATGTTGACTGGTGCGGATGACGGTTGTAGGATGGCTGGTAGTGGTTTACTTGCTGTTCTTTCTTCGTTATAGAACTTTTTTCCGTTGATAACAATGGTTATGTTGGTGAACAAAATGATGAAAATGTAAATTCGTTATTTATTGAAATTTCTCCGTTGTATTTATTTAGTAGTATTATTCCAGGTCCCATTTCCTCTATAGTTGGGATATGCTGGTTGTTCACCTCCGTGCAGTTTGCCAAACGACTTTTTAAAAGATTATTTATACAAGTATCATTACTTAAATCTGCTTAAGCATATTTGTAGGGAACTGTATTTTTTACAATAATTTTCTATTCCATAAATTCCCTTTTCGCAGTTTAAAATTGTATTGAAATTTATTTTATTGATTCTCCCGTTATTTTTTACTGCTCTAATATATAAAGTTTTACAATTTTGGTTTTCTACGGTTGGTTAGGATGWCTCTCGTACTTATTTTCTTTACAGACGRTGCAGTTGGCTATTCGTTTTATTTTATTTAGCGTACCGGGAAAATATTTTTGTTTCGAGAATTTGTGTTTTATTTTCAGTGGCATTCCTATGTGCTCTTAGGTGTTCTTTTAATATGACGTTCTCCTGTTSTTGTTTATTTTTAATATCTTCAACTAAATTTTGGGTATATCGGCTTTTAATGTTACCAAAATGAGTAGGATAGAGATTTTGCATCATACCCATTATCCTTTCTTCTGTATGAATTCCATTTATAACAGATGGGTTAAGATATCGTTTCATGTAAGAAATCAATAAGTGTTCGTTGTACTCTGGTTCTGTAATTATATGTCTATGAACTGTTGGAAAAATTATTTTAAATTGATATGAAGATATTTCGTCAAACTTGAAAAAAAATTGGTTTCTGAAAACATTAATAGGGGCTTCTCTTATAATTAATTGTTAGATTATGACTTGAGCTTTCATCGCTATGAATCGTAGGTGTTTTATTGTATTGGTATCCTTGAAATGGCGTCTGCAACTACATTTGTTTTACCAGGTTTGTAAGTTAGTTCGTAGTTACATACATTCTTCTAAAACAGCTTTCCATCGCTTCATTTTACTATTAGTGTTCTTATGGCKTAAAGCATAGATCGGTGATAATTTTAACTTTTTTTGRACCGTAGAGGTAATATMTATGTGAATTAAGTGACCATATTATACCAAGCCTTTCTCATTAATGGCATAATGTTCTTCAGCCTTACTTAGAGTTCTCGATATGAAAGTAATYGGTCTACCGTCTTGCGATAGGACGGCACGTAATGCGAAATCTGAGGCGTCGGTCGTTAGTTCAAAATCTTTGTCGAAATTCGGATGCGCTAAAACTATATCCTTGGATACTAAAGTATTTTTTTATTTTATTAAATGCTTCTAAGGCCTCGTTGCCTAATTCTATTTCTATTTTTTTCGAGTTCCTTTTGGAGACATGACCGGCTTCTCCTCTTAACAGTGCTGCTAATGGTTTGGCTACTTTTGCTACTTTTACTGGATAAATCGTCGGTAATAACCTGACATACCTAGGAAGGATCTTAATTCTTTATGAGTTTGTGGAACTGGGAATTTAGCTACCGGTTCTAGTTTTTCGGGGTTGGTTTTTATCCCATTTCAACTAATTACATATTCTAAAAATTGTACTTCTTCTTTAGCAAATGTACATTTGTCTAATTGGGTTTTCATGTTAGCATTTTCTAAGGTTTGAAATACTAATTCTATATTTTTAAAATTTTCTTCTTCTTTTTTGCCAAATATTATTACATCATCGATGTAAACATAGCATCTTACTTCTATGTGTTTACGAAAGATATCGTCTAGTGCTCTTTGGAATGTGGCTGGAGCATTTTTTAGATCGAAAGGTTAGCGGAGGAATTCATATGTTCCGTTGTTTACGGAAAATGCGGTTTTTTCAATGTCTGACTCGCGGAGTGGAATCTGATGGAATCCACTTTTTAAATCGATAACAGTTAATAGTTTGTTTCCCAGATTTGCAAGGCCTTCGTTAATTTCTGGTATGGAGTATTTATCAGGGATCGTAACTGAATTGAGTTTACGATAATCTATGACCATTCGATATTTTTTTTCGCCAGAGGCGAAATTGGGAGTTATACGGAGATTTCGATCTTCTTATTATTCCGTTATCTAAGAGTTCTTCAATTTAGTGTTCGATTGTGTATTTTAGTGCCATGGGGTTCGGGTATGGCTTAGAGTAGACGGGGGTTTCGGTTGTTGTCAGGATTTCACCTTTTACTAGGGTTGTGCATGTAAGTTTTTCATCGGGWTCGGAAAAAAGGTTTGGACATTTATCGATAATATTATTAATTTTGTTTTGTTGTTTAATAAGAGATGTGGAATATTGGTTGCCACACTATTCACTTCGTGGGATATTCGTTGTTTTAACGTGTTCTCGTAAGTAGCGAACTGAACTTTTGTTTCCGAAACTCACTTGACAGTTTTGTTATAAAAGAAATAACACACAGCACAGGTTTTATTTTGGAATTGTAAATTTTTGTATTCTATTTTATTTCGGAATATTTTCAAAACGTTATATACTGATCGAATACCCCACTCGGCGGCAGAATCAACGTACGGTGATGGACGTGGAAGCGAAAAAAAAGGAAAAAAAGATGCTGCGAAAGCTTATACGCAAGTGCTTGGAGTGTCGACTCATACGGAAGCAAAAAGCGAAGTGTTTGCGGCTGGAGTTGTATGCCCCTTTTTTTTTGAAAGTTGTTGTGTTCTAGTTGATGTGCTATTCGTTTATGATGATTTTGTCTGCCAATGTGGGGTGTTAAAATGTGATGTAGCCGTGTTTCAAGACGGTGTAGACTGAGAGCCATTTAGACATCCCGGCCCCCCTATGCAAATTATTAGTAGTGGAGTGGGTAGTTGCCAGACAATTTAGGCAGTGGCCATGCGCCTGGACAATCTGCTGGCGGAGCGGAGGCAGCATTCTCTTAAATATGCCGCAGTTATGCAACCTGTGGGGGCGACGGCAAAGCGGGCATCGGAGGCGCTGAGGTTTTGCTGGCACCGGCGTCGAATTTGCGCGTGTTGCGTTGTGGCCGTGGAATTTCGAGAGGCTGGTGTAGGCCCCGTTCGTGGCACGTGAATGGTCAACTGAACGGCTGGCGTTGGTGGTGGCGGAATATTAACATCCATTGATCTGTGAAAGATATTATTTAAGTTATATGTTTGTGGTAGATATGGATGTGATAGTTGGTGCTACGTCAGRTGGCATCTATTATTACTTTTGCAATTCATTAAGATATTATTCGTGGTTCGTTTTGTGGGTTATATCGATTTATCGCATTTTGTTTACGGTTTACGTGTCGGTTTTATCGGCTGTGGGCAAAAAGCATAGTTTAACGAGCGGCAAAATTAGTGTTCCGTTTTGCGTACGTAGATCAACAACGCGAATGTGACCGTCGGAGCCGTGGTAAAGCTTCTCTATGCGGCCAAGCCTCCATTCAGTAGGGGGGAGATAATCGTCATAAATTAAGACACAATCTCCAAGCTTATGTGCGTTTTCTGGTGTTTTCCACCTGTACCTTCTGTGGAGGTCCTTTAAATAATCTTCTTTCCATCGAAGGAAAGCGACTCCACGCCTGGCTCAGGTGTGGCCAGAATGGGCGCTCCTTTAAGAAAATGCCCTGGTGTGAGGGCTGTAAAGTCTGATGGATCTTGGAAGAGGGCAGCGAGAGGYCGTGAGTTGAGAACGGCTTCAATTCTGGTTAACAATGTCGTAAATTCTTCATAATTAAATTTATAAGGGCCAGCTAGGTTCTTGAAATGTGACTTGAAGYTTTTACGGCTGATTCCCATAAACCACCCATATGTGGAGGGCTTGGTGGAATAAACTGCCAATTGATACCTGGGAGCATATTTCTGTACAATGTCAGGTGAGACTTGTTTCATAAATCCACAAATTTGTTTTTTTGTGGCTCTTTGAGCTCCGATAAATGTTTTACCATTATCGCTAATGATTTTGGATGGAAAGCAACGTCGTCCGACGAAGCGAGCAAATGCCGAGAGGAGAGCCTTCTTTGTCAGATTGGTACAGAGCTCGAGGTGTACTGCTTTTTTCGTAAAACAGACAAAGACAGCCACATAGCCTTTCATGAGGATGGGAGACCTTAGCATGGACGCCTTTATTTGAAAAAGCCCAGCAAAGTCGACACCTGTGGTGGTGAAAGGCAGAGCGAGGTTGCAGCGTTCCGGTGGAAGTGCTGCCATAATCTGCGTTCTCATTTTCTGCTTGTAAAAAAAAGTGCAGATCTTGCACGTGAAAATGCACTTCTTGATTTGGGGCTTAAGACGGGGAACATAGTACTCTAGGAGTACCATATGTTGCATGAGGCGATGTTCGGCGTATAGCATTAGTGTATGGATATAATTGATGAATAATATGGCAAATGAGGATTTCTCAGATGATGCGATAAGAGCGACCTTTGCTTTYTGTAAGTCTTGGTGCGTCAATGTATCGCATTGGGGGCAAGTTGCTCCCTTTGCCTTAAGTTTGAGTCGCTCTGCGAATTTGAGAATATAGGCGACTACTCTGAGTGCTCGGGGGAACGATGAAAATCGTTCAAGGATGTCAGCATCATCCATTGTTGTGTGATAAGTGGCGATTTTTCGACTTTCTGGGGCAGTTATGTTGCGCATTGGCGATTGTGGCCAAAAGTCGGGGTATTCTATTAGCCTTCGGGGGCCATTCCACCAGGGGGTGGTGGTGGCGAGATGAAGGGGTTTGCACCCTCTTGTCCCAAGATCGGCAGGATTGTAAGCACTGACTACGTGTCGCCAACTGGCTGATCCTACTAGATCAAGTATTTGAGTCGTTCGATTAGAAATATATATTGTTCACGCGTGTGGTGGTTTTTATAACCTGGCTAGAACTATTTCGGAATCGGACCAGAGGTTTAATTTATATTTTGCCATGTCTAAGTGGGTATGCACCATGGAGACTAGCTTTTCTAGTAGCAGAGCACCACAGAGTTCAAGTCGTGGTAGACTTATGGTTTTTAGAAGCGCAACTTTTCCTTTTGCGACTAGTAGGTGGCTTGTAGTTGCAATATCGCACATATATAGTGGCTTAATATGCCTTTTCAGAGGCGTCGCAGAAGCCGTGTAGTTCCACTTTGTATTCGGGGGAATAGTTTACCCATCGTGGAATTTGTATCTGCGAAATGTCTTTTAGGTTATTAGCAAACTGGGACCATTTTTCTAAGCGAAGAGGCTTCACTTGTGCGTCCCAGTCGGTTCCGTCTAGCCATAATTCTTGGATCAGGATTTTCGCTTKTATCATAATTGGCGAAAGCCATCCTGCGAAAGCCATCCAGAGGACAAAATTTGTCTGTTTGTGATGGCGGATAATGCGGATATTGACTATGTAGTATATGAAAACTGGTCAGATATCACATTCCATTGTATGCCCAGTGTTTTTATTGTACTTTCCTTTTCAAATTCGATTATAAGGAAATTAGTATCCAACAAATGGTCTTTAGGAATATTTTTTAAAATATTTGGGTGGTTGTAATGTTTTTTAAAGGAAATACTGCGGTATTGAGGGCATTTATTACCTGTGACAAGGTATCGTATGCTAGTGGAAGACTGCGGCTTCCAGACAGGATATCCTCTACATACGTCTGGGTTCTTAGCACTTGTATTGCCAGAAGAAATTTTGACTTTGTATCGTTTACTTTTACTTTAATTTAAAGTCGCATATTGGCAGATTTTCGGAAAATAATTCGCTGAAAATCTTGATCGTCTTTATGTACGACTATTTGTCGATGCATTTTTTCGACATCCCCATTGAATACGTATTTGTATATACACCAATTTAATATGAGGAGCATTAAATCTGGTTGGAGTGTGGGTTCCGAAAATAGAATATCATTTAGGGAATTCCCCGAGCTAGTGGTTCTTGAGGCGTTGAAGACAACTCTGACTTTTGTTGTTTTTTTGTCAGGCTTTACTACTGCATGATGTGGCAAGTAGAATGAATAATATTTGAATTTTGTGATTTCTTCACATGGGTTTACTTCCTCCATGTGATCTAAATGAAGGTATTCTTTTAAGACACCATCATAATTTTGTTTTAGCTCACCTTTTCTAGGTAGGTTGTTTTCCATACTTAGAAACTGCTGCATTGCAGAGGTGCGAGAGTAACCTAAGGCGAGTGTGGCTGGAAATTGTTGTTTTAGTGGTAGTCGTACGACATACCGACCATTATCTGATCGAGTAGTTGTGGCTTTGTAAAAGTCTTCACAATACTGATCTTCTGGTGTTGTTATTGAAATGGGGGGAGCTCTTCTAACTCCCAAAACTTTCTCAATTGTGAATTGAGGTACTCGTTTTAGGTTTCCTCAACTTGAGTTGTCATTGCTGTGAYTGGTTCCGCAACTAGTCCACTTAGGACCCATCCGAAAATGGTATTGCCAGTAGTGTTTTAGAAATTTTTTCAACACCTTCTAGTATAATTTGCAATATAAGATCGCTGCCTAATATAAGGTCTATTTGAGCAGGGGTGTTGCAGTTGACATCTGCTAGATTCAGATGTGAAATCTTATCCCAATGCTTGCTATTTATTTGATAGCTTGGAAGTATGTTTGTTAGTTGCGGTAAGACAATAGCATTTGCTTGAATGCGCTTATCCGCTYKTGGGGAAATTAGAGTAATGGGGCATATTTTGTTAGAGTTTTGTACTACTCTTCCGCCCATTCCCGTAATTTCAAATTTTGCTTGCCTTGTCGACAATTTTAATTTATTTTGTGCCTTAGACGCTATCAAAGATCGTTGTGATCCTTGGTCTATTAGGTCTCTGAGCTTAAACAGTTCTCCTCGATGTTCGATGGAGACGACTGCTGTTGGGAGTAATAACTTACTTTGATTCTCGCTGTGTAGCGTTTGAGTTTTTAATGCCTTTGAGCAGTATGGTACATAGTTCGCATGACGTATATTTGTTCTGTTCAGATGTGAACGATTGTGCTTTGAAAAAGCTTCTATTTAAATTGTTTTTGTTATCGGCTTGGGGTCTATTGAAGCTTCTGTTTAGGTTGGGTTGAACGTTTTGAGTTCTGACTGTTTTTTTTATCTACCCTTTCCGCAATTTCATATTGGGCAGTTAAGAAATCTTTCATTTGCTGCCGCGTTGGGCAGTCTCTTCTTGATGAGAGCGATTGCTCCCATAGAAGTAATGATTTTTCTGGTAATGCTGCGGTGCATATGTTTACCAGAATAGGGTCCCAGCTGTCTGTGCGAAAATTTTGTGTCGTTTGAACCGACAAACAATTTGAAACAGTGGATTCTAGTTTTATGAATTCTTCACTTGTTTCTTTTTAAATTTTCGGCATGTTCATGAGCATCGTTACTTGCTTGTCGATTAATATTCTTTTGTTTTCGTATCTAGCTTTTAGAGCTTCCCAAGCCAAATTGAAATTGTCATCACTTAATGCGAACCCTTTTACTATTACGCCTGCTTGACCTTTTGTTTTTTTATCGAAGATGATACAATTTTTGCGCTTGCGATAGTTTTGGATGGTTTATGTACACGGCAGCGAACATGTCTCGGAAGGAAGGCCATTGTTCATAACCTCCATGAAATATTCCCGTATCGCATGCTGGMACTTTGAGGTAAATGCCAGAACTTGCTTCTTGGGCTTGTATTTGTGGCAGCTCTTCTCTCGAATGGTGGGTAGGCGCGATTGATTTAATAAGTTTAGCTGATTTGCGATCATATTTTTTTTTATCTTCATACTGGTATAGGCAGCTTTCAAATTTGGCGTAAGCAGAAGATTTAAAGTTTTCTGGTAGATCTGAATCGTCAGTATCTAYAATTGCTTCATATGCAGCTTGGAGTCGTGTCCAAAAATTTTCAATGGTTTTGTTTTTTATTTCCAGCGCCGATTAAAATATTAAAAAAATGTATATACAAAAACGTTATAGTGAAGTGTTAGTAAGTGAAAAGTGCATAATATAAGTGAAAAAGTTATTCACAATAAACAAATTATCAATTTAAAAGTTGTAAATTTTTTAACTTTAAACGCAAATATCTTTAAAACTATAAGTCAGCGGCAACTATATATACATATATATTTTCGTGATCTGGAGAACGTCAC
>NW_017537276.1:55150-66128 GCF_001853355.1 Bactrocera latifrons | reverse complement strand
TTTCCGTATATAGTTCAAAAATGGAAGAAATCGGATAGTAACCACGCCCACCTCCCATACAAAGGTTATGTTGAAAATCACTAAAAGTGCGTTAACCGCCTAACAAGAAACACTAAATTTTACGAAACAAATGTCAGAAGGAAGCTGCATCCAGGGTTTTTTTAAAAATTGAAAAAGGGAGTGGCGTCGCCCACTTATGGACCAAAAACCATATCTCAGGAAGTACTCAATAATATAATATTTTCTTAACACCCTGAGGACACGTACCAAATATGTGTGAAATCGGTTCACAACCACGCCTGAAATCTCTATTATCACTTTATCATGCGAGAGTATAAAATGTTCGGGACACCCGAACTTAGCCCTCCCTTACTTGTTTTTATTCTATTTTATTTCGGAATATTTTCAAACGTTATATACTGATCGAATACCCCAATCGGCGGCGGAATCAACGTACGGTGATGGACGTGGAAGCGAAAAAAAAAGGAAAAAAATATGCTGCGAAGGCTTATGCGCAAGTGCTTGGAGTGTCGACTCATACGGAAACAAAAAGCGAAGTGTGTGCGGCTGGAGCTGTCCGTCCCTTTTTTCGAAAGTTGTTGTGTTCTAGTTGGTAGTGTGGTGTCATGTTTGAGTATATTCGTGTGATGTGGAAGGTGAGTGGTGAGTGAGGTGTGCTGTTCGTTTATGATGATTTTGTCTGCCAATGTGGGGTGTTGAAATGTGATGTAGCTGTGTTTYATGACGGTGTAGACTGAGAGKYMTTTTAACATAAAGTTATATTCATACTTTGACAAATTGTCATTAAATTTTTGTCGGTATGAATAATTGCTTTTAATTCTTTAAGTGTATCGTTGCCTTTTATGCCGTGGAACGACCCTAGAGTTGATAGTACAAAAAAAATTATTATCCCTACTGTAACTTTCCCTACTGTTGGTCCAAAAATGTCGATAAAGGTATGGTGGGYAAGTGGGATTGTTCCGGCAACCGATTTCACTGTAATGGGCTTTTCATTCGGAATGGGATTCCTAATTCTAGTGGATTGAATGTAGTTCTTATTGGATCCGGTATCAATAAGAATATCTATTGTGTCTCCGCGCCTTGTTCTAAATTCGTAATAAGGCAGCGAAGACGGCGCTAATCTAAAAAATTAATAGTATCAGGTTCGTTTTTCTTGCATTATCGTAATTGCTATCGTAGAGTTTGTCATCGTAGATCCCGTTCGGGTCTAGTAAAAAAATTTCTTTGTAGTTTGCTTGGAGGATGAGTCAGTTGTGCGGAAATCGGACGCTTTGGTGGTCGATTGTCCTGGAATGTTTTGGGCCTATTCTGATAATTGATTTGTCTTGATTGGTCGACTTCTTTTGGGGTCGGTGGTTTAGGTGGTAAATTTGGTCTACTATTAAAGGAGGTATTTTCTCTATTAATATGGGAGTTGTTCGGGTAATTGTTGAACCTCGCTATGAATCCTTGGTTACTTGGCATATAGTTGGGAGATTGTTGGGGATATCGGTTTGATTGACAACCGAATGAGTGTTGGTCGAAATTTCGTCTGGGGGAATGCGAATATGTTAATTCGGGGTAAAAAATCCTATTGCTATTGTAATTATTAAAATTGCTATTTCGGGGAGGTCGTGGTGGTGGTTGAATACTTGCTTTGTGTGTATTGTTCGCTTGATTTATTCTATATGCCATGTTGTCAAGTTTTTGACATAAATGTAGTGCTTGGGGTAGGGTTGTCGGTTCTCTCATGCTGAGAAGACGAGGTAAATCGCCATTTAGTCCTGYAATAAATGTGTGAAGAGCTTTGTCCCTATATGAGTTGGTCATAGTCCATGTGGACACGTCACTTAGCTCAAGACATGAAATTTTGTCTAATATAAGTGAAAGATGTTGGTAAACTTTTTTTAAAAGGTCGGAATGTCGTCACGGCGTTGGACCAGAGTGGTCATCTGATATTCGAGGGTACCTATGTCCCTTTTATCCGAATAATCCATCATAAGGCATTTTCGAATTTGACTTCAATCAAGTGGAGTATTGTACGATTCCAATGCGGTGTCGGCATCGCCAATTATCGAAATACTTAGGGGTATTTTTGAATCAATCATAAGCTTTAAATATTCTGTCTACGCTCTTCCTCCAGGATTTAAAATCTCCTGGTCGTCCTGAGAATTCTCCAAGACATTTGACCATGTCCGGAATCTTGTCCAATTCATTTATATTATTTGCGTTCAGTGTTACGCTGTAKTCGGGTTCAGTGAAGTCAGTTACAGTTTGTAAATTCATTCGTTCGAGTACTTCTCGAACTATTGTCGTTATTAGAGTTGGGTTAGGGTGGGAGGGTTTAAAGGAGGGGTGAAAGGATTTGAAGGATGGGTGGTTTGCCCATAATCTATCCTCATTTGGTTTAACTGTTTTACTAATTCCTCGGCTGTGTTTGGCATTATCTCAACTTTTTTCTCTTAGTTTAATTAATTTAAAAGAATTTCTTTTGTGCGAGCACTGTTTTTTTACGATAATGTAATCTTCTTAGAATATTTTGTAAGGCTTACATTAATAATTCCCAGTTTTCCATGGWGTGGTTGTGATCGCTTCGGGGTTGTCCATTTTCCTATATCGGTACTGGGGTCCCTCGAAGTTTCTAGTTTAGATGCCACGTTGTACGATGGGCCGCTCGTTAGCACAGTATGTTTGTTGTTTTTCGTTTTTTACACTTTCACAATCCCTACCGTCGCCACTCGCGTAGCCTAACTTTTTGATTTTCAGGCTATTATCACTTTTGTACGCGCTGGTCCCTGCTCGGGCGCCAGTTAAAAAACGTATTGTTAGTTTTATTAAAAAAATATTTTCTTGGAGCTATGCTCCTTTATTGAGTTTCACTAAAGAACTAAAATTTACAATTAATTATACTTAACTCTAGACCTATGTTTGCCRCTGCRACGGGTATGAAGCTGCTGACACTGCGCTTCCCACAGGTTGTCACTACACGTGTCGCACTCTCAGCGATTTAGTGGTGTCATATTATATTACTTTGTATCATATGATATTAATGCATCATATGATACTTTTTGAATGTATGGGGTGCTAACTTATAAACACACTTATAACAGAAATTAAGGGATACTCTTTCTTTTATTATGGTATGTATATGTATTTTAAAAATAGGTTGAATCCAACCAATACTTTTCTTAGCCGGCATATGCCTAATATAAAGATTTTCGAACTTCGTGGTGACTTTGTACCGCATATATCGGTCACTATGTTAGTTATCCCAATGAAAAAGAGAGAGCTTGTTTTAATCATAATTTCTTCTCTTCTTTACTGGCGTAGACACCCGTTACGCGATTATAGCCGAGTTAACAACAGTGTGACCATTGTTTATTTGATGACAGGAGATATTTCGTCTTGCCCTCGTTCACTACCAGACCCATTTGCTTTATTTCCTTGTCCATTCTGGAGAAAGCGGAAATAACGGCGCGAGTGACGAGGCCGTCGATATCATTATTTTCTCCACAATAATAAGAATAAATAAAGTATCTTCAAAATAAGTACAATATCACCTTATTTTTTGGGCACAGGTAATCTTTTACGCAATACCCTCAATAGAACCTTATACGCGATGTTTAGGAGACTTATCCCACCATATTTTACAAAGAAGCTGAGGAATGCTCCTTATCAGTTCTTCGCCGCCGTGTTTGAATAGCTCGGCCGACATTCCATCGGCCCCCGCCGCTTTGTATTTCATTCATAACATTCATAATCTTGTTGCCTAACCTAGTTAAATTTGAGCGAAAACTTGGCCTATCCCTCATATAAGTATTATAATTATTTTCGAACATCTRGCTAACTTTACACTATACTCGTATAATTTGTTTCACACCTTAAACTATTTGCCTGGCATTGATTCTTAAAACCTGAGAACTCTGTTTCATTTATGGCATAGTTTAATAAACTCTGTTTAAGCATTCGCGAAATCATGATAACGGGGTAATTGGCTTGACTCCTTGGGATAGGACTTCACCAATGCTGTCCATAGATTTAAGTCGAACGACAGTTGAAGTCTAATGATATAATACATCAACTTTAGATCTTAGCCTGCGAAAAGTTTTGCCAACACTAGATTATCAAGATTATCACATGAACTTAGTATGTCTAACATAAAGTAAGAAAGGGCTACAACCAGATGCAACTGAACATTTTATACTCTTGCAAGTTGCAAGAATCAAAGCCTTACAATACCTTAAAATGTAAAACGCTAATCAAAGGAATCAAAACAATTGAGCTCATACACATTAACTATTATAATGTCACGTACTAAAATATGTTTCCAGGGTTTCAGGGCTCCATATGTACGTAAGATACCTCACATACAATSACCAATCATATGGAGCCTAGGCAGCCGTATGTTCAATAATCCTAATATTTGTTATATTGGGGCTAGGTCAARTTTCCCCCCCAATTTTATTTGTTTTAGGCACAAAGGCACACTCAAATATTGGCTAATATTATATTTCCAGTATAAATTCTCACGGAAGTTCGAGAATCTTTTTGTTAGGTATATGGGGGCTAAGGGAAGTATTGATTCATATGCCGAATTTTCTATTGTAAGGAAAGGATTCTCTCTGAATTTCATATACATATATCTCACTTATTGACCGATATTCTCGCTCAAAGGTCAACAATAGATACTGTGGTTCATATATTCAGTACCTAGAGACTTGAACACTATTAGTTGGATTCGAACAAGATTTGGTCATAAGGTTGCACACTGTAAAGGAATTATTAAAATAACTAAGGAAAAGCAACCTTCGCTTGTCGAACCATTTTAAGTCAAGCTGAAGGAAATTGAAGAGTCCCTTGATCAACTATGCAATTTTGATGAATCTGGATTGTTTTGAAAAAAGCGCCGAAAATTCTGCTACGGGGCAAAACTGAAAAACAATGAGTCATCGTTTTATGTTAGCCTAATACTTCCGGAAGTCATAAACTTAAATGGTTTTCGATTGAGAAGGCAAAAACCCACGAGTTTTCAAGAATTTCAACTGCTGTACTGAGTGCAAAACTTCCAAGTCCTCACGGATGACATCAACCTTTTTTAGCGATTGGTTTCACAAATCATTTGTGCCGCAGGTTAATATTTTTATGCTGCTGAGAAAATGTCATTTTAAGATTTTCTAATTTTAGGTAACATATTTTCTTTTAAAAAGAACTTGCCTCATAATCGACAATACTACGGTTGATCCTAGTGAAATTCAGCTTAAAACCGAAGGTGAAAACGTAATTGCATTGTTTTTTCCTCCGAATTTTACACCACTTATACAACCAATGGATCCTATCAAAATAACGAATCTGTACTATAGAAACGGTCTCTCAGCCATGGTAGCGGCAAAAAACATTTAAAACTAGTAGAGTCAATAAAAAATGTTACAATCGTAGAATCCGCATGGAATAAAGTAAGCAAAGATAAAATGGTGGCAAAATCGAAACGGAAAATAAGACAGATCAGGAGGAATTTATTCCATTAAGCATACTGAAAGCAAATATGAACTCAGACGTTCAGCAACAAATGGAGCTTGCATTTGATCTGCTTAATGAACTAAGCCCTCCGGTTGGCCGATTTTAAAAATTCTTTTAACAACCCRACAGGTAATTTTTAATTTTTTTTCTTAATTTGACCATTTAGTATCATACAATCAGGAGTGGAGTGGAGTGTACAGACAATAAAACCGTCGAAATATTAAACAGAGGTCGAATCGTTATATCCATGCACGGATCGGCAAACATACGAAAAAAATTACGTGATACGTCAATCGTATGCGGTGATGGGCATGATGACATACGATAGCAAACGGATCGTACTGTGTTTTCAATTCACAATAGTTTTTAAATTAAACATTGCTTTGGATCGTATTACATAACATCTGCATAAAATTTAAAATAAGTTTTTGACCTTCAAAATTGCGATTCTGATCACACACAAGAAACAGACACCGGGGTAGCGAACTGCCTCACCGCAATTGACCAAACGATAAGACACCAAATAAAGTATTCTTTAATATATTTAATTAAAAAATTTATATCCTTAACTTTGTAAAATACAAAAACTTCATAAAAATATTTCTTTTAATTTTTAATGAAATATTCCATTTATTGGTTTCTAGTTTGTGTTCCTTATTACTAAAAATTATTTAAAAAAAAACATAAAATTTCAAAAAATTTGCTCACATTTCCATAAATTTGTCTATTACAATGACATTTCGAACGAACGGATACATATAAACGTAAACTCGTTCACGTATGTCATCATGCCAGATTACGTTACCAACCCGTAGCAGCTCAAGACCTGCTTATGCAAGTTAACAAAATAAATATTTTGTTATACAGTGTACCATGTAAGCTTAAGAATGCTCAGGAATGCAGGTACATAATTTGGCAAACGCATCACGCCACTTTACCGCTACCCACTAAAAGAGCGCCAAACTAATATTACGGACTTTAATKACGCTACTAGCACGCCACTAACAATATGCGTCGCTGCCGACGTCTCGCTCTGCCGGCCTTAGAATATTAAGTTGGTGATAGCATAAGCTTAGATTTTAGTTTCACTTTTAATTCGGCTGTTCTTTAAGTTGGTTGGACATCGCTCCAACAACTTAGAAATTAAAGTTAAACAAGCATTTTTGTACAGTTGTAACAAAATGTTTAAATAAAAACTTAAAATAAAACTTAAAATAAGTTAACTGGCGCCCAATGTGGGGCCCCACCATCAGGGGAACCCCTGATAAAATAAGTTAACTGGAGCCCAACGAATTGGAGCACCACACATAGAGCCTGAAGAAGCTTGCAGTGGAATTGCTTCAATCAACTTAGCCGAATTAATCGTCCATCTGATCTCTTACCCACTCTTGAGAAGAGAAGCGTGCGAGAAAGTCGCCATCGGGGGAGCCTTAGTAATGACGGAAAGGATTAAACGGTATACTTCTTACAGCCATGCATGTTCGTAAGATGTTAGTTTTAAGAATTATAATTTTGACTTCTAATTCTCAAATTCAATTCACTAAATAAGTGAAAAATTCCAAAACAAAAAAAAAAAGGAGGAAAAAAGTTCCTATTCCTATATACCGTTCCTAAACAAAAAATATTATCTTCTAACAAAAACTAAAAATTTTAATCAGTTATTCATTTCATAAAAAGTGTATTTAAAGGTGTATCCCTAGTTGAACATAAAAAAATAATATAGTTGAAATTAAAAATGAGGCAAAACTCAGCTATCAGCAAAAATGCAAATGCAAAAAAAAAAAAATAAAAAGGAGAAAAAGAGTTTCTGTTCCTATATACTGTTTCCTAMACAAAAAATAATATTATCTATTATCAATAACGAAAAATTTWATAARTTGTTCATTTCACAAAAAATCGTATTTAAAGGTGTATTCCTAGTTAAACACAAAAAATAATATAGTAAAAATTAAAAGTGAGGTAAAACTCAGTTATCACTAAAAATGCAAATGCAAAAAAATAAAATAATAAAAAGGAGGGATAAAAACGTTCCTATTCTATACCATTTTCAAAAAAAAAATTAAAATAAAGAAAAAACAATACAGAAAATGTAAATATAAATAAAGGTTAGGAAATAAACTAACTCCACGATATAAAGAGGAAATAGTCGCTAAAACTTTAACAGCACTGTCCTCACAAAATCAGGTAAAACYGTTCATAAAAATTTAATTAAAAACTGCTTTCAATAAAAAGTTAAAATTATAACTTATCGAAAAATTACAAAAAGAATATGCATCATAATTAGAAAAAAAAGCGTTAAAGTAAATAGAGTATAACTTTACTCTCAAAAATAAAACTAAAATGCAAAAGTAAAAATTTAAAATTGAAATTGTAAAAAGAAAAAATTACTATATGCACTTGTGTTATTGGCTGAGCCAAGGCCAATATTATAATTTTATATAAATTAAAGAATTAAGAAACATTTAGAGTAAGAATCACTTGTAAAAGTAAAAATATTTAAGATTGAAATTGTAAAAAGAAAAAATTACTATATACACTTATGTTATCAGGGCTAAGGCCAATATTATAAGTTCATATAAATCAAAAAAAAAGTAAGAAACTTTTAGAGTAAAAATTAAAATGAATTGTAATATTTTTCTAATATTTAAGCACTACTTAACTATGTAAAGCACTACTTAAATCATGTAAAATATGTACATAGTTAAAAAATACACCACTTAATTACGCAAAGGCGAACCTCCATCAGCCTAGGAATCAAGCCAATCGTTAATGAATATGATACCAGTGCCAAAGATGTCGCTCAATGAAACAGTTTATAAATAAAAGCTTGCGGTRCGAAAGAGGACTCTAGAGCTCAGCTATAGTACTCCTTACATTGAAGTTTCCCAGTTCTCAAAATAAAAATTTACAATCACTTGGCTGTCGAACGCGGACGTTCGAAATTAAGAAGGGAGGAGTTAACAAAATAAATATTTTGTTATACAGTGTACCATGTAAGCTTAAGAATGCTCAGTTGCAGGTACACAATTTGGCAAACGCATCACGCCACTTTACCGCTACCCACTACGCTATTACGTATTTTAATGACGCTACTAGCACGCCACTAACAATATGCGTCGCTGCCGACGTCTCGCTCTGCCGGCGCTTAGAATATTAAGTTGGTGATAGCATAAGCTTAGATTTTAGTTTCACTTATAATTCGGCTGTTTTTTAAGTTGGTTGGACATCGCTCCAACAACTTAGAAATTAAAGTTAAACAAGCATTTTTGTACAGTTGTAACAAAATGTTTTAATAAAAACTAAAAATAAAACTTAAAATAAGTTAACTTGCATACAGCGATTGAGCAGAAAATTGACATGGCACTAGTCTGCGAACAATACAAAAACATTAGCGTAGCAACGTGGACCTCCGACCTTACGGGCAAAGCGGCCATTTATGCCTGTGGAAAAAACGAATTCCAAGCCACTAACTGATACGAGAAGTGTCGAACACCACAATGAACGTAGTGGTAGGTGGGCAGTGGAGTGGGGCAGCACGTACAGGTTCTCAAGGTTTAAAACAGAGGCTAGAAAGCTGAAACCTTTGATGAGGATATATACAAATTAATATTTGATGACAACCCGAACTACTCTATAGACATAGAACAGAAGGTTGAATGYCTTGTTAAACATGTCAGTAAAGCCTGCGATGGCTATTAAAGCTCGAAGAAGTGAATGAAATAAAGCGAGGCGCCAGTGTCAAAGGGGACGGCAAATGGCAGATTTCAGTAATAAAGAAGATCAAGGTCTGTTTTTTTAAAGAGCTCTGCAAAAAGGGCAAAGAAAACCCGTGGGGATATGCATACAAAATCGTCATGTCAAAGATTAAATACCATAAAGGACAAGCATTTACGTGGTCTAGATCATATCCAGCTAGCTCTCCGACAGATTACTGCTATATGAACCGAAGAAGGTTCTAAAAACTACATTGTAACAGGCGATGTACAACAAGGCTCAGTACTAGGGCCGCTACTGTGGAATGCCTTATAAAACGGTGTGCTACGTTTCCCATTTCCGAAAGAGGTACAGATAATCGGGTACGCTAATGATATATCAGTAACGGTAGTGGCAAAAGAAATACGCCGGATAGAGTACCTATACAACCACGCGGTGATAAAAGCGGCTTTAGTTAGTAGGGCAAAAAACTGAAGCGGTGCTAATAACTAGTAGAAAGAAGCTAGAGGTGACCGCAAAAATCGTTGAAATACCTGGGTGTAATTATTGACGCAAGGCTAAATTATCGGACCCACATCGCGAAAGCCTTTGAGAAAGCAGCAAAGGTGACGGTTGCATTAACTAGAATTATGTCCAACATGTGAAACTTGGCCGACCAGCAGGACGATTGAGTTTGTAAACGACAAGACCAGCAGTAATTTCTTCACGGAACTCGGGTAACTTTAATAGCTTGTTATCTTGTTCAGATAGATTCTTGATGAAATTTTCTAAATTCAGACGTCGATGCAAAATATAATATATGCATTTGTCGCAGCTATATCTACGAAATGGTAAAAAAGCCGTGTTATCAATTTTCGAGTCTTTGCGTAGATATGGTAAGGACCCATATGTCCATCCATTAAGTCTACTCCCCCCATATGGCTATTATGTTCCCGTATAATTTTGGGGAAATCTACTTCTATATGCTGCTTTTGTTTTCCATCGTAGCGTGCAACTTTAGCCGGTTGCTTGTTTTCATTTTCTCTTTTAAATGGCTGAATGCCAACATAAGTTGATGCCAATCAGACTTTTTTGTTATCTTTTCACAAAACCATATCGACACCAAATGTTATTTATTTATAAATGTGAAAACAAAATAATACAATTATTTTATTTACACGAAAAAAAGGAGCACTKGCTTCCAGGATCTTCGGCTCGCTGGTGAATCTAAGGCTAGGTGACTAAAATTAAGTTCTATTGTCCACGCTTTATATATTTAAAATCTTCATAAAATCTATATACGTGCTTAAGTAAAACAAAAACAAAGTTCTTATCTAAGCTAGGTAGGATGTCATATTAAATGTTTTAGACCGCATTTATCCATATATTTTGATATTTTTGTAACTTTCTCAAAAGACGTAGTTTTCAAAAGTGTTGTAGGTGTTTGGTTATCGAAGATAGTACTCCTGATTCCTGYGAAATGGTGGCATTCGTCGAGCAAGTGATGTACTGTTAGTGAAGCCCCCGGGCAATGTTCGCAGTAAGGCGTACTGGACCGATTGAAGAAGTACAAATGTGTGGCTATTGTGTGCCCTAAACGTAGGCGGACAAATGATTTAACATCGTTACATCGACAGTTTGGTGGATAGGTTGGTTTGCTCCTATCTGGGTTATTTAAAGTGTATTGGTGCTGGATGTGTCTCCAACTCTCCATTAGGGATTTAAGTTGGTGTTGGTGTGCAATATTATATAAGTTTTTATTCTCAAG
>NW_017537276.1:52776-53495 GCF_001853355.1 Bactrocera latifrons | reverse complement strand
GGAGAGTAAACGGGTCTGACAATGTGTTGTTGACTTTACAGACGAATCTTCGGTTTGTGAGGAATGACTGAATGAGTCTTAGAATATGGCACCCAATGCCCCATTTTTCGAGTTGCCGTAGTACAACGTGGACTCCAACCCGATCGAAGGCCTTTTCTGGCCTTTTTCTGCCTATAATTTTTTCGAGTAGTTTTCCCAGGCAATTCAGTAAGGAAATAGGCCTAAAGCTTGAAGTTTCTGTAGTGGGGTTGCCAGATTTTGGAATGGGGAAAACGACTGCGTGCTTTCAAGCCTGAGGAAACGTACCTTGGCTTAAGATGTTGTTATATAGCATTAACAATCTTGTCTTCATACATGGAGGTTAGTGTTGCAACATAGGATATGATATTCTGTCAGCCCCGGGGTTTCTCCCACTTAAAGAAGATAGAGTTTATTCGAATTCAATGTTATTGATCTTGCAGTCGGTTATGCTAGRAGTTGCAGGGGGACTCTTGGAACTACTGTTGAGGTATTTGTTCTTCTCTGAAAGGAAAGTAGGGTGGCAATTTAAATCGTGTCAATAATTGGACCAGTACTTTGCGAAGTGATTTGCTATTTGCTTGTGGTCARSGATAGKSYCATGTGCGCTATTAATTGAAGTAATATGCGATTGAGGATTAGTGCCAGAAAGTCGTTTAATATCGGACCATGCTCTTTTTGGATTTGTTTGATGGTTAATG
>NW_017537276.1:42650-49899 GCF_001853355.1 Bactrocera latifrons | reverse complement strand
ATCTGCAATACACTTATGGATTGAAAGAATACAAGAAGATTTCTAAATGTAAACAGATGTACGTATCCGAAAATGTACGATGCGCAGAATGTCAACAACGCGTAAAGAGCGAAACACGACTTCTCAGAGCGAGCACTTGTCGAAAAAACAAAGTTAACGATGTATAGAAATTGTCGAAGTAGAGAATGGGATGAGCAAAATCAGGTATTGTTTGTGATAGTCGTACAACTACATTTTCAAAACTTCCAAGATCCGGCTGACCTGGTAAAATAATGTTATCGCCAGCGCCATTATAGACTTCGAAGCGATACGAAAATCCAGTGGAGTCATACAAGACGAACAATTTTATTCCCAACTTGTGTGGCATATTTGGCACATACTGCCGAAGATGATGCTTCTTTTGCACTTTTCGAGATATTTTCAATACCTATAAAACATATAATATGTTATCGACTGAAGCATGATGATGTTATCGACTGAAACAAGTGCAAACTCTGAATGAAAATCATATATACCTGAACCAGTAAAACCACCATAAGAGAGAATAACTAAGGGACCAGTAGTACCCAGGGTTGGTAATGGAGATCGGCGCCTTTTTGTTTTTTTTTTGCTTTGAAATATATTGCTGTTAATGACCTTGTTAAAAAAATAGTAGCAGACAAAGAAATACCTAAGAAAAAGTTCGCGTAAACTGGCAAGGCGGTCTGTTGTTTGTGTTTTTAAAACTCGAAATACTTTTTATTTTTAACATAATTATAAATATAAAATTAAATAAATGAACTTGCTTAATCGAAAAAAAATTCTTCCATATGAATAAGTTATGACCTGTAACACTAATTTCTGAAACGAAACGTCCCAATACATTTGTTGATACTAAGAAAATATGAGTTGATGTATTATCTAATGTTTCTTATAACAGTTGTACACAACAACAAAATTCCTTCGTAATTTGTGACAAATTATTAAAGGCCGCCTCAGGGCGGTCTTGCCAGGTAGAGGGTTAAGCGCAATCAGGGTAGCTTGAGCATTCCGCACTGTGTCACACTAAGCGGCTGGAATTATTTCAGGTATCATTCCTCCAGAAATTATGGCGACGGAGCTAAAAAGAATCTATGGCAAAGCGAAAAACACGAGCAGACGACTAAGTAATCCAGAGAAACAACAAGAAAGTCAAACCAGCCTTARTGAGTGGCAGAAACGATGGAACGAAACAACAACATTGCACAATTGTTGTTCAATTAACCGATAATTATTTAATTGAATAATTCTTTCACAAGATTACCTTTTAATTATTTAGTTTTTAGTAATGATATTTAAATCATATTTTTAAGTTTAAACGAAGAAAATATAAGAAATAAAACCAAGACATTATGTTGTAAAAAAATAAAATTAAGGAATGAAAAAACTCGTGTTATGTGCAGTGCGTGTATAGACATATTAAAACATTATATGTAGGATTTGTACTCACGCACTTATGTATATGTTAATTTCTTTTATTCTTCTTCCTTATGAAATTTTGACCATGGTTTTATAAACTCTGCACAACTCGTCTCTTGGTTTGGACATTCAGCTACGCCAACTTTTTTAACATCATGGGTATTATTAGCTTTGACTTTAGTAATTTGATATTGGCCCAAATATTTTCTTTTTAATTTGAGAAAGCCGCCACACGTTCTTTTCACGCCGACTAAATGGTTTACTGAATACCGGTTAGCTTCTTTGCGTCTAAGGTTGTATGTCTTTTTTTTCAGTTTGAATCTTTAATATTTATTATTTTGCATGTGGTCGTATTTCGTCTCTTCCTTTTTGAAGTTGTGATCTTACTTCGTCTTCTATGAGTTGTTTGATGTTTAAGCCGTCAGCTGTACGCATTTTATCGCCCATTAATAATTCAAAAGGTGTCATGTCAATACTTCTGTTATATGTGGAATTTTTCACTTGTTGGACTCTGTCTGTGAATTTGTACCACTTCGTTATATCATTCTTGCTCAGTTCCATTAAAACATTGATCATAATCGTGTTTAGTCGCTCTATTTAACCATTGGCACCAGGCAAGCCAGTCGTTATTTTAACATGTTTAATGTTCTCGTCTTCACAATAATGATCCACGGCCTGTGACTATGTGGATTGGATTTCCGAATGTTGTACTTTGTATTCTCAAATGGCTGATAGCTTCGTGTGATGAAGTCGTCTTTCTTGAGTAAAACCAAGCGAATTTCGTGAACGAACCAATTACGCCGAATATTGCATAATTTTCGCTCATAGCTGGTACAATTATGTCGTCTATGTAAAGGAGTGATATTCCCCTACGCATCAAATCATGGAATATTGCATTTACATGTCTTCGGAAACACCGGGAGAGTTCCACAAGCCAAATGGAACTTTTAAAAACTGGTGCTGTCCGCCATGTGTAATGAATTACGTGTATTTACGGCTAGATTCAGATACAGGCACTTGGAAAAATAAATTTTTAAGTTAATTGTGCTATATATTTTTGGATTTTGCAATCGGTCTAGCTGGTTTTCTATCAAGAGAACTAGAAATCTATCTTTTACAGTTACGTTGATTAATTGTCTATAATTTACACACAATCTTGGACTACTGTTTTTTTTTTTTTTTACTACTAAAATCAGAATTTGAATTTTCAATTATGTCGTCCTTGATCCACTGATCTATTTGATCATCAACAATACTCCTTTGTGTTAATGGCAATCTACGTGGTGTAAACGATATTGGAGTTTCATTACTTAAAACAATATTAATTTGCACATTTGTTGATTTGCACTTATTCGGCTTATATTCGCACACGATATTATGCACCTTTTCTTTCGCTTCCACACTATTTTTTTCATCGATATCAAATTTATCTACTACCGAGTCCACTTGCATCATATTAACTTAAACTTTTCTACGTTGTCACAAGGAATTTTTCGAATAGAAAGTCCTTCACGATTAATTTGTATATCTGCTTGCGAAGAAAAATCTTCGCCGATCACTACGTCAATGTCCATTAATTTTGATGGATGATGGTGGATGATTTTCAATACTTACATAAATACTAACTTCTCCAATTTGTTTAATAAATATTATTACATGCTGTACGTACACCAAAACCTATTAAACAAATGTTTGTTTCTTTCAATACAGGTTCTCGTAGCGACTTGCAAACATTATCCGTAATTAAATTAAAATTACTTGCCGTTTCAAATAAGCAGTATTAATTTTTTCGATGAATAGACACTTCCTGGTTCATAATGCTGCTTTTGGCACACAAACGAGTACTACATTTTTCGTTTTTATTTTCAAGTTGTGGGCAATCTTTCGAAAGATGCCCAAATTTTTCACACTGGAAACTCTTGGTGCCTTTCGCTCTGTCTAAGCACTCTGACCTTTTGTGCCCTTTGTACCACAATTAAAACAAGTTATAGTTTTACTGTCATATTTAGCTAAATGATTTCATTTCAATACTTCTTTTGTTATTTTTCGAATCGGTTTTAGTTTTTCTTTAAATTATCTCAAGTCTAATGCATCACTGTTTTATTTGAATTCAAATCAGTTATACTATCGATTACCTATTGTATCAATGCATTGTTTTCTACGTTACCACGCATTGCTAATTGTTTCATACACAAAAAATATTCTTGAACACTTTCTTCCTTTTTTTATTTTTCTAATCTTTCTAATCTTCTAATCTTATTTTTCTTTCTGTTTTAAATTCTTCTTCTGTAGCCAATTTTAATTTTTGCCCTGATGTGATTCTTCGTTCACTTTGAATAAGCAATTTAGCCAAACCTCGTAGAGGTTTTGAAATTCGTCCCACCCCATTAAAACAGAAGTTCCTTCGAATTCGCCTAGCGTGTGGCTGACATCGATTTTATCACTTCCATCAAACCAACGAATAAAGTCTTCTATATCACGAAAGTTCATTGAAAAACGAGATATTTGTGCTTTTTCTGTTTCTTCCCCTCTTTTGCACACTGTAGGTTTATCGTTCTTTCTGAACGTCATATTTCTTGCAACAGTTCGCTTTCAGCATTTCTCCATTGTTCTTGCCGTTGTTGACATTCAAATGTGACTACTTGCGCCAGCGTCGTCAAAACTGCGCATAACATCACCATCATCGTCGTTGTCATTGTCTTCGGCATCTTCGTCGTCGCATTCGATATAGTTGTTCTCTGCTGCTGATCATAGCAACGTAGCGCTTTGCAATTTTCGAAATATGTGCAGTGTTAAATTACTTACACTGCATATCAAACCTAATACGTTATAGATTGACAGCAAATCGGAAGTTTGTTTCCTTTGTATATCAATTTCTGTGTGATTAAATTTTTTTAACWAAAATTTTGAGCTTTATGCTTCTTTATATTTTTAACCCTTTTCACTTCGTAATAATTGAGCCTTATGCTTCTTTTCTTTTGGTTAAACCCCTAAACTATATAGAGTTTGTATTCACGTACTTATATGTTAACTTCTTTTATTAATTTTATTTATTTATTTATCATTAGTAAAATAATAATACAATTATTATTATATACTAGCTGACCCCGCAACCGTTTTCCTGCGTGAAATTGTGTGTTTCGAAATGAAAAGAAAGTTGAATTTATCATTTAATTTATTTTTTTTGTCGTTGTAACGTTGCTTGATAAACCACATTTTTTGGTTTCTGTTTAGGTGTATAGAAAAGGTGGTTTTCAAACTCGTGAGCACGCTACGTATATCTGACCGTGTGAAAAACATATCACTTCCAAACTTGGCAAACCAAGTTGTGTCCTGTTGATCATCACCTCAAATGCAGTTTTCACAGGAAGCGGAATACGTTTGAACTGAAGTGGCAAATCATTGGAGCTCAAAGGAATTCGTAGAATCAAGCATTCCGTCCACTTTTATTCGATAGGTGCGTCACAATCAGTCAGATTTCATTACACAGTTTCGGTGCATGAATATTGCGAAACATAATAATGACAGATCCAACTTTGAGACGCCAATGATGCGGGGGCATACCAAGCCTCTACAAAGAATTTAGAAATTCCACTAGCGCACAGTCTCCCTGAATTTGTCTTTGAATCTTCCAGTTTAAGTCAACAACATCGGTATTTTTGGCAGCTAACATTGCGCGTGAACTTAAGGAAGCGTAGCTACGATAACTTGGCCAATGTTCGGATAACCATTCATGATGAGTTCATCTTTCGTAAATTGATAAACGGCGAATGAAATTGAAATCAAACCACCGGAAGTATCAACCGGAAGTGACCAATTTCCAATTTTTAGCGAAGACGATGTAAAATGTCTTTGGCAATGCTATTTTTGTTCGCTGGCTTACTTCTCCACAACTTGTACACACCGTACCATTCACAGTTCGCTATGACTCAAATGAAGTTGAAGGTAGAACCATCGTCATTTTACGGGTGGATTGTATAAATTCGTCCTAAGGAATTAGTTGAGAATACACCTGGATATCAATCTACTGGTTTGCCTTCCTTTCTGCGTAACTATTTCTTCGACGATGCATTCCATGCATGTCAAGATATTTCCGAATAGAGCAATGTTCTCGCAAACAGATCACCGGCGAAACTTGAGAAAAAACTCGTAAATGTTAATTTTGTTGCTGGCGGTGTTTTCATTGGCTGTTCTGTATTCTCTGAGTTGAAATATACTCTTTGGCCATTCTCCAAATTAACTGTGAGACGCACAACGGTCGGAAACGTTCATGAATTGCAAAAGTAAATAAAATGCGCTTTATTGCAGTTCACGTATCGGCCATTTGATACTTGCTGATCTCATCTCGTTCAAGACCAATAACCGCCATGTTCTTCCTTTGGTGACGTATTTACAAACAATTTTATCGATTTCACCAAACCGCAATACTCAACAATCATATGAGTTTTGAATGTGAATTAGAAAATAATGGCGAATGTGGTACGATCCATGTGTTTTTAACTTTGATATTCACTCTTCTAAATTGAGCGCAGAAATGTTCTGCCATTGCCGTCTGGTGAGCGACGCCGATACATTCATTTGTACTTTGTGTTTCCGAAAGAAAAGCACGTAGATAGTAATTCGTGCATTTATTGTCAGCCATACAAATCGAAAAGGGATTGTAATGTTCGAAAGGTCCTTGAATCATATTGGTTTTCACTTCGAATAATACTGGATCTTTCTCTGCATCAGGAATTTCCGCAGAAATGATTTCATCAATTTTATCTGATGTAACCACCATCCAAAGAAGAATGTGTGCGTGGAAACCTCTTTTTTGACACTCAACAGAGCACATCTAGCATCCAACAGCACCATCAAACCCCGTAAATGTTATTTGAAAAGTTGTGCGATGACATCGTGACGATCGATTGTTGATTGACCGCGATCCTTAATTCCGTACGTATGTAATCGCGTCCTGGGAGTGCTTCTTGAATTGCCTTGTCTTGGGCTGCCATACGTTGCTCGCAGAAAACACGCCGACCGATATTAGGGCTACCTCTTCGTGGCTTCATAACAAATTTCAATCTGCAATTGATCACTTTGCGTGAAACACACATATGTAAAGTTTTCAGTGWATAATTTTCAATAATTTTTYTTTTGAATAGCTGGAATAAAAAAGCAAGCGACCGAAATTGAACGATTCAAATAATTCACAAATCAAAATATTGAAAAACAAAAATTAAAACAAATATGTATGGAAAAGAGTTACTATTAGGAACTATCCGATTTTTCCTCATGAAAAGAATAAGGTATTTTTATTTTTAAACCTTCCCCGATCCAAAACGAATAACCTCTGGAAATTTCATAAAGATTAGCGCAGCTGTTCTCTTAGCGTTACTAACAAACAAACATTCATTCATTTGTATGGGAAAAAGAAAAGGGCTGTTTTTAGGGGTTTCCCGGAAATTATGCGAAATTTTCTTGCCGTAAAAACCACCCTTGAACCTCAACGGCTACATAAAACAAGTAGGGAAAGGCTAAGTTCGGGTGTCACCGAACATTTTATACTCTCGCATGATGAAATGATAATCGAGATTTCAGGCGTGGTTGTGAACCGATTTCACCCATATTTGGTACATGTCATCAGGGATACTGAGATATGGTTTTTGGTCTATAAGTGGGCGACGCCACTCCCTTTTTCAATTTTTAAAAAAGGCCTGGATGCAGCTTCCTTCTGACATTTATTTCGTAAAATTTAGTGTTTCTGACGTTTTTTGTTAGTCGGTTAACGCACTTTTAGTGATTTTCAACATAACCTTTGTATGGGAGGTGG
>NW_017537276.1:39208-41662 GCF_001853355.1 Bactrocera latifrons | reverse complement strand
TCTTCAAATCGAGTGGAACTGATAGTACAAATACCGTCAAATGTTTGACAGAAAGTAAGTGGTCAACTTTTATTTGTTAAAATCGAATTGTCGTCTTACTCTATAAACAATTAATTTTTATTTACATATATAGATTAAACATAAGGYGCACTAGCTACAGAGGCTTTCAGCTCACGGTTTTAATATAAACGACTTGAATAATAAAGAAGGAACCTTCCATTTAAGAATTATTTACAAGCAATATGTTTTTATGAACTAAAAATATATGTTAAAAATAAAATTTAAAAAGGAAGGATAACTTAAATATATTTCTTTAACTTTGTATCAGGTATTTTAGTGATGCTTACAATATACGTTATTTTTAATAAATCATGAGCTTTATTATTCTGAAATATTCTGGTCCTTACTGAATTGAAGAAGGGACAGTAGATGTGTTATGGTTAAGGACGACGGACTACAATATAGACAGGATGAATTACGGTTTCCATTTAATAAAGTGGAATGCGTTAATGACGTATGACCAAGACGAAGGCGAACAAAGACTTTTATATCTTGGCAACAGGCTGATGGCGGATAAGATTTTCCCTCTTGGTTGCAGATGGCGTAGTGGTGTTGCACATTCTTCCAAGCATTAACTGTTATAGCTTTTTGTTTTGAAGCGATAAAATTCATTATGTCGTTTTTTTCGATGTAGTCGAAGATAATCAATGGCTGTTTTGCCGCTAATTTTTCGTTTTGATCGGCCCATTCATTTCCAGTAATACCGGCGTGTCCAGGGATCCACATAATTTGTATGTTTGTTTTCCCAATTAGTATGTTTATAATTTGCGCAATGAGGTAGGATTTGTTAGATGCATTTAGGAGAGCTGAGATTGTGGACTTGCTTTCAGTACATATTAATGTTTTTAAGTTAGAGTTTTGTACGAGCTGTGATTGGGCAGGAGTCCAGCTTTTAACGTATTTCCAAAGTTATCAACAATAGCAAAAGACGTGTAGAAGTCGGCCTTCGAAGTGTCAGTAAAAATTAGTTGCCAATCTACGTAGTGTTGCACAATGACCTCTTTGAAGAAACTTTGATATACCCTTGAATTGGTGTTATTTTTATGATGTTTTTGAAGATGTAGCTCGAACGAAGATTCTTTGAATAGCCATGATGGGGAAAAGAAATATACTTTTCCTCAAGTTTAGTTGTTATACTTAGATCCTTAGCTAATTTAATGCATTTAGACACAGTGGAAGAAGTATTGGAGTTTGTATCGTCGGTCCATTTGGTTTTTACTATACCATATAAGAGCTTATTATTACATAACAGTAGTTATGTGTAGTAGTTGGAGTAAGCTTTTGCGAAGTATGTAAAACCTTTTCGTCGATGGATGGAAGTCCGGCTTCTCTTATCAAATATTAATCCTAGGAATATTAATCCCAGTACCTCTATACACTGGATAATTCTTTTCCACCGGCTGATCTTCCGACCTTTTTTGTAACAGTATTGCCCCATACCCCCATTTACTCGCATCTGTATGGACCTCAGTAGCTGCTTTTTGCGAAAATAACTGTAATATAGGCGCTTTTTATAAATTAGCCTTTTGTTGTTGATGATGACGTCAACCTCAAAAACCTTTGTAACATTTTTCTGTCGGACGGAAGCGGAAACTTTTGCACAGCGGTCGTCTTTTCTTCCGATATTTTTGTGGTACTATTTCCCACTATTCCCCCCAGAAATTCAACGCTTCGTTGAAGAAATTGTAATTTTTTCCATTTAATCTTTAACCCGTAGGACTCGCTAACTTCTTAAACTTCTCGTAGGTTTTCAATACCCTCCACCTCGTYTATTGCGGGGATAATCAAGTCGTCCATATATGTTATTACGGTTCCATTCTGGATTAGAGCCCGGAAAACAGCATTAACATAACGACAAAAGACAGCTGGTGAGTTTGAAATACAGAATGGAACAACACAAAACTCATATTGACCATTGTGTGTGTAACGAAAACGGTAAACTTCCTAGATTGTGAATCAACTGGCACATGGAAAAATCCGTTCGATAAATCTAATGTTGTAAAAACTCGACCCTCTTGAAGGCTGTCTAAGACATCGTCCATTACAATCATTGGAAAAGCGTCTATCTTTTTTAAGAACTACTACTGCCGGAGAAGCATAATTGGAAGAACTTGGTTGTATTATTCCTTTTTTTAACCAATTTGCTCTTTGTTTGTCGACAAAATTTCGGTCATCGATTCGTAAACGTCGCTGATAGACGATGACGGTCAGCACAAACTTTACTTGTTATTTCGTTCTGAACACTGCACGCTCTATTAAGGCTCCACGAAGTTCTTCACATATCAACCCAGATATACGCCTTACGCTTCCACGACGAGTTGATGACAGGCTTAGAGGATCCCTTGATGCTATCACGTAAAACTCTACGATGACGGTTGGGATCAAGAGTGTGTT
>NW_017537276.1:35225-38508 GCF_001853355.1 Bactrocera latifrons | reverse complement strand
AACCGATTTCAATGATATTCGGTATATAATATTTTCTTAACACCGTGATGACATGTACAAAATATGGGTGAAATCGGTTCACAACCACGCCTGAAATCTCACTTTATCATGCCAGAGTATAAAATGTTCGGTGGCACCCGAACTTAGCCCTTCCTTACTTGTTCACGATTGTTTTCGATGAATCTCCAGATCTGTCGGGAAAAGCTCAGGTAATACTTTCGTCCTGATAATTATTACGTAGAAGTAGAATTTCCGTAAAAATATAATAATTGAGGACTATTGTCTGAACTATCGCATAGTGGTTGTTCTTAAGAAAATAAACAGAAATTTACAGAAGAATAATGTTTCTCGTTACAGATTAGCGTTGTACTCAGATACGTCAATTTTTTTTTCTGGCGAAGCATGCATACGAGGACGCATTCGGTCAACTTTCGAAGAGTACTCTCGCTTACAGAACTACTGGAAAAAATGACCGAACCGATGAAGAATTGTCTCTAGATGGATCTGCCATCGGGGTGATTGTTCTCGGAGACATGAAGAAAATTAATCTCCGAATGGAGGAATGCGCTTCGATAGGGACTGATGCACGTGCGGTCATGCTGTCAGACATCGGAGACTTCTCCGAAATTCAAAAGCAAAAAATGCTGTCATTACTCCGTGTTTCTCGCACAAACTCAACAGCAGTATTTCAAAGTCAGTGAAAGTTCGATTAATCGAAARCGTTGCCAGTGCCATACGAGAAGTCGACAAATTCTTCAAAAACTTATTTCAAAAACGTGTGACTGTATTAGCAAAGATACTTGGTGAAAAATTGTCCAGTTGTRTGAAACAAGATTTCACAATGCTGTCCTTAAATTTGTTGCGAAGTTACCGTTGATCATCGCAGTTCTGCAAAAATCAGTGAATGGAAGAACAGAGAAACAGAAGCAAAGCAACAATTCTCATATCATAATAAAAGAGGGGAAAAGTTGATTTATTCAGAAGCCAAGAAAATGGCTCGATGTTGACGAAGCGGAACCGAGAACATGTGGTCGACAAACGAAACGCGAAAATTACGACGTGAAAACTTGCGAAGATTACTACAGTGTTTCTGTCTACATACCTCTGCGGATACCATTAACGAAAATATGGAAGCTCGTTTTTCACAAGAAGTTTTGGATGGTTACCAATTGAGTGTGTTGCTCCCAGAAAAAACAAGTCTTTTAAAGGAAAACGAAATCGATGATATAATCGGATGCTTGATAGAAAGATTCGTGAATCTTCTTAATGATGAAAAAAGCGTACAAACATTTAAATTCAAAGGTGAATTAAGCTACTGGCAATGTAACTGGCAATAGCAATAAAAGTTGAGGGCAGCGAAATTCCTACATCTGCACTGGAAACATTAAGAAAATGTGATGTCGACATATTCCCAACAATCCACACCTATCTCCGAGTATTCTTCCCGTAACAAACGCGAGCTCTCAACGTTCTTTCTCTTATCTTCGCCGCATCAAAACATGGCTTAGGACGACCATGCTTCAAGAAAGACTAGTTGGATTAGCGCTGCTTCATACACGTCATGACATCGAAATCACCGACGAAGAAGTCATCGAAAGATTCGCGAAACTTGGAAGTCATCGTTTTGAGTTATGAAACACGCAATGTAAAAGGATTTTTCTGTTTGAATTTTTAATAAAATGAGCCACTATACAACCTCTTTGTTTAACTAAAAATTGGAATTTATAATTTTTATTTCATAATTTGTACTGTATTTCTCCAGCAATAATAAGTTTGGAACACAAATCGAAGGATAATTTCAATTTCTCCCCCAAGAATCGTCTTTGGATCCGCCATTGATATTATCATCTATGGGACTTGCAGTAGACAAATTTTCGCAGAGTTGTTGAAAATTGGACCAATTTGCCTTGTCCAACAGAAATTTTGGCTTCGCCGATCCTTTCCTGGATAAAGGGATTGATAAGTGGGTTATAATATGGGAATGATCGCTGTTATAAAGATCAGTTAGTATTTGGCTGTTAAGTTTGGGGCGATAGCAGAAGAACAAATGACCACGTCGACATTCGTGAACGAATTATGTATAGAAAAATGCGTAGGAAAACCGTCGTTTAAAATTGTCAAGTTTTCTGCTGATAAAAGGTCTTCTATGATTTTACCTCTTTGGTTAGTACCCCAAAGAGGGCTCCAGGCATTGAAATCGCCAAGTATAAGTACGGGTGTTTAGATAGGTCTGATTATATCGCGTAGTTCTTTAATATTAAAGTTTTTGTGTGGTGGAATGTAAATTGTTTAGGATGGTTAATTTAAATCCAATAAATATTTCTATTGCTATTGTAGAAATACTCAAACATGTAGGGAGAAATTTATGTGGGAAGTCTTTGTTTATTAAAGTAGCAACACCTTGTTTGTTAGTATGATTTTGTGTTAAGATAGATAAATAGGATACATGAAAGGTGTGTTTCTTTTAGTGATATAACACTTGGTGATTGTTCTTTTGTGAGTATTTCTAGGTCAGTGTAATTGTTATAGAATCCGTTCGTATTCCATTGGAGAAATCTGAACATTTATTAGTAATGTGAGTGACTGAGAAAACGAAGAGGGGGATAATGAGAGTCATTGATCTTCATGGTCAGATGATGTCACAAACATGGTGCAAAACAAGGAGAAGATACGGCATATTTTACAGTACTACTACGATAAAGGTAAAAATGCATCTCAACCTGCCAATAAAATTTGTGYAGTTTATGGACCCGATACAGTTTCCACTTCTACCAACGATGGTTTCAACGWTTTCGTTCTGGTGTAGAGGTGGTCGAAAGCCTGTCGTTGAAAATTGCGATAAAATCACTGAATTGGTCGAAAGAGACCGGCATAGTAGCAGCCGTAGCATCGGTAAAGGGCTGGGCATGAGTAATCAAAAAAAATTTTATGAACAATTGCAAATTCAATAAAAATACCGCAAGACTTTTTGGCAACCAATATATGTATGTATACTTGTTAATCCGCAAGTGCAGAGGCTAACGACCTGCACATTGTTCATGTTCTCGCTCTATTCTGATCACGCAAATCTAAATACATATAATATATACATCATTACATACTGTATAAATATATTCGGTATTCTTTCCGCCTACGCGGTATTACAAGCTTAATAATAATGTATTTACATACCCTGAATTAAGTGGTGTATCCAAAGCATAAAAACAATAATAAATTTTTAATTATTAGAAGCTGCGATAATAGCTTAATTATAAACAATAAACGGTGCGAAATTTGAACAAAA
>NW_017537276.1:32258-35040 GCF_001853355.1 Bactrocera latifrons | reverse complement strand
ATGTTCATACCAAATGAACACATCCCTGCATTGTCCTCCTAACTCGTCTAAATACGAATTAGAGGACAATGCAAAAAACACCCAACAACGCCAACATAACAGCGAAGTACCCAACAAACAGAAAGACGTATAAAACGAATCAGCACAGCGGACGGACATACAGGCGCCAAACAGCCGCAGCAATATTAGCAGCAGTATTAGCAGCAACAACAGCAGCAGAATCATCATCTCAACGCGGGAAAAATTAACCCCACAGGTTTCATTTGAAAATTTATACTTATTTATAACTAACCCTTAAATTGTATTATTGTATAAACCCATACACAAATATATAATTGTACATACTAACCCACTCACATTATATTACACCTACTCAAATATATGTATATCTGAATTGTATCCAAATTCTAATAGTTTTTATTTTATTGGGCACACCGGCAAACACACGTCGATGACCCCGACATTTTGGTCCTTCGAACCGGATCGTCTGTCTATTAAAATAAACCCACCCAAATAATCATCGTTTGGATCATATTGGATTTACACATATATTTTCACCCACCCAATCAACCATATTTTGGATCCTCCGGATTAATATTCACCCACCCAATAAACCACTTTGGATTTACACAAAACTAATCAGTTATCAGCAAACTCATACGTAGAAAAAATTGTAAGTACTCAAACCCAAATTTATTTAAAATATAAATTTATTAGTGCCAATCGGAATAAAACGGCATAGTGAAACAAGAACAAAATTAATATTATATTCAAAATAAACCTTTTGCTTAACCGGTATTAAGCACAAAGTATTTGCAAAATTTGTTATTGCCATATTCCGCTTTRCACTTTACCCGTTCACTTACATACATACGCACTTTAATTTTTGAGAGCCAAGTAGCGTTGCTTTGACACCCACCCGTACCTACGCGTATATACTGTGTTTAGTTGTATTACCCGCTCAACTAACAACAAATTAACGTTGACTGCTAGTGCAGTGTGAGCAAGCAAAAAGCAGACCCTGTAGGAAAATTTTCAAAAGACCCAGTAGGAAATTTTTTGTTCGTCGGTACAAAATATACACATCAAACAAAAAAACAAAGTCGYTGCTTAATAACGTATTCAAATTCAAACTTAAATAAAGAAATATTTTTTCAAATTTGTTATTTTTTTATTTAAATTTAATTAATTATTACGACCCGGCTGCGTGAATTTTTAATAACAATGGAAGAATTTTAATTTTGTATTTCCGATCTGTTCGAATACATTGAGGAACATAACGACACCCAACCCGAAGATGAGTCCATTTATACCCTAGAAATAAAAAGGGTTGAACTCAACGCTCAAACTATTGATTTTGCAAAAATCAAAGAAAAATTTAAGAAAGGTCATCAATTATACTTGAAATGTTTAGGATCCATTAATCAAGCTATTGATGATCTCAAGACCCCAACCCCAATAATAAAGGAACGAGWTTCAGAGTATTATACATCGCGGGACATACGACCCTCAATTCATATACCCCCTTGTGATACGGACATATTTTATGAAGATTTCGCAACCTGGCCTTCATTCAGAGATATCTTTACGGCTATATATGTAAACAATCATAAAATCAGCAACGTGGAAAGACTGTTCCATTTGATTCAAAAACCCGAGGAGAAGCACGTGCAATTGTCAAAAATGCACCCTTAACAAATGATGGTTTCCTGATGGCATGGAGGGGCCTGGTATCAAAATACGAGAACAAACGAGTTCAGGTCAACGCGCAACTGAAAATTTTATTCAACCTACCCCAAGCAACCCAAGAGAGTGGAAGCGCGATTAAACACCATCAGAGGACCGTCAACAATTGTCTCACAAATCTGCACAACGTGTACATAGACACTGGTAGCTGGAACCCCATTTTAATTTTCTTATGCGGATTGAAATTACCCAAGACCCTACTTCATCAATTCGAGGACACCCTAGAAGACAACTCGGAAATACCATCCTGGAAAACTTTYGACGCGTTTCTCAATCATCGATACAAATCTTTAGAAGCAGTAGGAAATCTAACTGACCCCGTTCCAGTGACCCAATCCGACAGTGGATCCTTTAGAAAAGGAAAAGACAGGAAATTCAGCACATTTCACGATAATGTTTCCGGAACTTCTACCATGAATTTTTCACACACTAGTGAACACCCAGTCAGAGGCAACAACTTCTCAAGAAAATATCAAGACATTGAAAGTTGAAAGCTTTGTAGAACGCAAGGATCAAGAGCCTTAAACCCGCCTCTTGACCCGAACACCAGTAGTATCTCCCAAACCCTTAATACCAATATAAATCCCCAAGCCTACACAACCCTCTTACAGTCCACTAAAAATAAAACCCAAGACCCACAAAACTTCAGTGGGAAGCAGAAATTCCAGAGAAAATTGGACAAACCCACGTTCAGGAAAAATGCACAAGTGACTGGATTGAACAACACCGTTTCAGCAACACCCACCAAAATTTGTGAACTCACCCTTCGCTCCCCGACAAGAAAGGAATTTATGATRACAACACACGCATTTGTCTTAAAAACTTTAACCGATAATTTACACACTCACTCACTTAGTACGACCATTAGTAATACATATTTCGGTTTCAGTTTAGCTGACCCCCACTTTTATAAACCCAGACCAGTCGACATATTGATCGGAAGTGACCTGTACCCACAAATAATTCTCAGTGGTGTACGGAGAAATGTACTCGGGACCCTTCTAGCCCAAGAAACGGAATTCGGTTGGATTCTATC
>NW_017537276.1:22599-31681 GCF_001853355.1 Bactrocera latifrons | reverse complement strand
GCGAATGTTTCGAATTGTATTCAACGCAGATATTCAAAAAATGTATCGCCAAATACTCGTTGAAAGCAAACACACTCCGTTTCAAAGAATCTTATTTAGGAAATCCCCTAACGACCCTATAGAGGATTTTGAATTACAAACTGTTACGTTTGGTATTAACTGTGCCCCATATTTAGCTATCCGTACCCTCCTCAAATTAGCGGATGATGTACAAGGAACCCACCCGCTTGCGGCAGAGATACTTCGAAACGGGATGTATGTTGATGATGTACTTGCAGGAGCACATGACGTACCAAAGGTGATAATGGCACGAGATGAACTCACTTCATHCTTGAAGTCCGCAGGATTCGCTCTACGCAAATGGACCTCAAATGACCCAAAAGTTTTATCTGGAATCCCACAAGAAYACCTATTGGATACCAACTCACTCAGTTTACCAGAATCCAATAACACAAAAACACTAGAAATCAGATGGAATGCGAAAAAAGATGCGTTCTTTTTTCTCATCAACCCTATTCCGGATAAAACGTCGTATACTAAAAGAGAAGTACTATCGATHATAGCAAAATTGTTCGACCCAGCTGGTTGGCTCAGCCCCGTTGTAGTCACAGCAAAAATAATAATGCAACAGATATGGCTGGATAAATCCGATTGGGATTGTCTGAAACCCTTAACCCTCCATCGATGGAAAATATTCATAAAGGACTACGATTCCTTAAATCTCATTGAAATTCCTCGATGGAACCACTTTTCGACATCGGCGATCATMAATTTTCATGGATTTTCTGACGCATCTGAAAAAGCTTATGCAGCAGCCCTATACATCAGTGTTTCTACAAACACAAATACCTGGAGAAACCCTTTTGGTATCTACGACTCGTGTGGCCCCAATAAAAACTATATCGTTACCAAGACTAGAACTTTGYGGAGCTGTTCTTCTGGCGAATCTAGTGGATGCGACCCTACCCCAACTAAGTATAACCTAATACCGCACTAAAATTTGGACGGATTCCACAATTGTTCTTTCATGGCTTAGCAAACCCCCATGCACATGGACAACCTTTGTATCTCACCGAATTGCCACAATCGCAGAAAAGGTTGGAACYGAAAATTGGACTCACGTCGAAAGTCAAGACAATCCTTCAGATCTAGCTACTCGCGGAAGCRCACCTCTGGAAATGGTTAACAATGACCTCTGGTGGCACAGACCCCAATGGCTAACACTCGACCCTATACACTGGCCAGTGACTAAGAAATCAATTGATACAACACTGGAACTCCGACCAATCAAGACCTTCGTGAGCACAACACAAGAGGATATGCTGAACAGATTTTCATCCTTACCCTAGCCATTCGAATTGTAGTATATTTGTTCAGATTCTGTTCGAGTACCAATAAATCACAACAGTCATACATAACGTTGGAAATAACTCTAGAAGAGTTCAACACTACCCGCACGAAGCTAATCATTTTATCAAAAAAGAAGTATTTCCAGGAAGAGTACGAAGCTTTAACCCACAAAACCAGCCTACCCAAAAAAAGTACAATTTTGACCTTAACCCTTTAATCGATCCCAAAGGATTAATGCGAGTTAATGGGCGATTGAGCAATTCAGCGGCATTATCATACAACGASCGTTATCCGATTATACTACCCTATAGCAGTCGATTAGCCAAACTACTCACTCAATTTACTCGTCTAATAACCCTTCATGCGTTCAGAATTTTGGATACCGAAGCTGAAAACCCTCATCAAGTCTACCATTCATCAGTGCAAAACTTGCGTTTTGGAGCGCAACACTACTCAGATTATGGCAGCATTACCCGCAGAACGTACCACATTAACTCGTCCATTCGCAGCAACAGCAGTCGATTTCGCCGGTCCCTACGACATAAAAAATTACACCGGCAGAGCATGTTTGATCACAAAAGGTTATATATGTGTATTTGTTTGTTTTGCAACCAAAGCAATGCATTTAGAGCCAGTAAGTGATCTCACCACCAACGCATTCATGGCCGCATTCGCACGTTTCTTTTCCAGGCGCGCATGCCCCGCCGATCTCTATTCGGACAATGGTACTAATTTTGTTGGAGCGTCTAGACTTTTAATTAAAGATCGGCGAGAATTCATGATGTCATTGAAAACTCAATTAATAACTACTGAAGCACACCAAAACATCAATTGGCACTTTAATCCTCCAGGAGCTCCACATATGGGTGGACTCTGGGAAGCAGGARTGAAAAGTTTAAAGAGCCACTTGAAAGAGGTGTCTCAGAACCAGAAATTCACTTTCGAAGAACTAGCTACCCTTTTWACCCGAATCGAAAGTTGCTTGAATTCTCGCCCTTTAAGCCCATTAAGTGAAGACCCAACATAATCCCAGCAGAACCCAACWTAGAAGATGCACATCTAAGCATTGCACAAAGATGGCAGAAACTGAAGATACTCCATCAACACTTCTGCAAAAGATGGAAAGAAGAATATCTGAAAGAACTCCACAAAAGATACAAGTGGAAGTACCCTCAGCGCAACATTGACGTCAACGATATGGTAGTTGTACGTCAAGAAACACTACCCCCAAATGAGTGGAGACTTGGTCGCATGGAAAAAACGTATCTCGGTGCAGGCAATAAAGCAAGAGTAGTTGACATACATACCTCTCAGGGAACAATTACCCGCCCAATAACCAAAGTAGTCACTTTACCAAATAATTCATCTTATTTTCTTATAGTGACATGGCCCCTCAAAGCAGTACGAAGCCAATTTGCAGTCGCCAAAGCAGCCCCACATTCACTGTGCGTTCACTCAGCGTGACCCGTAGCATCAGCCCACTCTCGGACGAAGGAACCCTGGCAAGACGCCTTCATCGCTTTAAAGCGACCCTTTCCCCCATTCGAGARGAGCGAGGAAATACCCATCGCACGGCCCGGCGTACTATCAGCCGTTCATCAAAACGAACACATAAACACGTCGCCTGTGGATTGTGGAAAAAGGATCATAGACTGGTAACATGTTCAAAATTTACTCAAATGAACATCATCGAAAAGTTCGACGCAGTCATTAAATATAAGTACTGCGTCAATTGCTTGGCCAGATCGCATTCCACCCGAAAGTTCACGAGTACAAAACGATGTGCCACGTGTAATGGGGAACACCATTCAACCCTACATGGGCACCCCAGGTTGTTCTGCAAAGAACCAGAAAAAATATCAAAGAGCGAAGAAAGATTGCATAGACAAAAAGATCTACCCACGTTACTGGCCAAGCGGACACTCATACCAACAGTCATGATCAAAGTTAAACACGATGGCAAATGGAATAAAATACGAGCCATAATAAACCCGACCCGAAAGGTGACTATAATTGCGTCAGAACTGGTTCAAAGATWGGGGTTACCGAAAACTTACCTCGACTCGCATATACGATGCAAAGTCGTCATGGGATCATTAACTGATTCCGACTGGCATGTCGAAGTTAACTGCCTTTTGACGCACGATTTACMGACCCGACCATATACCCGYGACTTAAGTGGCGAAATTACTAAGAAGTTCGACCACTTAGTTCTAGCCGACCCTACATTCTGGAAGAATGACAAAATCATGTTTTAACTGGGAGCTGACGTCTACCCAAGATTAATGAAACCCGGATTATTCAACCCCGATAACAGCACCGTGATCGCATAAAACAGCGCACTCGGTTGGACTTTGACCGGTGCTTTTGCGATTTAAACCCAAAACCCTGCAAGGCGGCCGAGATGTTCATACCAAATGAACACATCCCTGCATTGTCCTCCTAACTCGTCTAAATACGAATTAGAGGAAAAGGCAAAAAACGCCCAACAGCGCCAACATAACAGCGAAGTACCCAACAAACAGAAAGACACAATAAAACGAATCACCACAGCGGACGGACATACAGGCGCCAAACAGCAACAGCATTATTAGCAGCAACAACAACAACAGCGACAGCAGCAGTATTAGCAGCAACAACAGCAGCAGAATCATCATCTCAACGCGGGAAAAATTAACCACACAGGTTTCATTTGAAAATTTATACTTATTTATAACTAAACCTTGAATTGTATTATTGTATAAACCCATACACAAATATACAATTGTACATACTAACCCACTCACATTATATTACACCTACTCAAATATATRTATATCTGAATTGTATCCAAATTCTAATAGTTTTTATTTCATTGGGCACACCGGCAAAYACACGTCGATCACCCCGACAATATATATATTATTAGTACTTATATACATACTCTAAGCCCGTATAGATAAATATTATTCAATATTATTTGTATTACAAAAACAAACAGGATTGCATACCGACCAATTTAGCATATCATATGCACATAAATACGCATATAGCGTGCACATATGTGTACAAAGGTTATTGACTTCGTATACATCTTTTACGAGTGCTTATATACAAGGACATACGGATAAATCCGCAATAGAAAATATATAAAAATAAGTATAAAATCGCAACTAAAAATAATATATAACAAAAATGATTAACGCTTTTTTTCGTAAATTTACGGGAATAACACTCTTATTAACTTAAAAGAGCTTTCGGTTTTTGGTATTTATCAGATACATTTCATCAAATTGTTATTCTAAATGAGCACAGATTCAAAAGAACCTAAATCAGGTAAGTTTCTTACAATTCCAAAAATGGCTAACAACGATAAACAAAGCACACCTGCAGAAGCTACACGCTCTAAGTACGGTACAAAGCAAAAGAGATCAAAAGATCATATAATACCGAGATTTATCACTGAAAGTGATAGTTTTATAAGATATTGCACACGATTTCAAGCTTCCCCTATTACTGACATCACGGAATCAGTTTTGAATATAAAATTAGAAAGTGTTAACAATCTATGGGCATGCCTTCTGGCAGTGTACGATAGAGTATTAGATATTGACGACGCAGAATTCCCAGAAAACACAAAAGCTTCATCGACAAGCAAATGTGATAACTGCCGCGATCAGTACGAGTTAATAAAGGGAATGATAACTGAACAAATAAGTTTAGTAAGGCCAAATAGAGCCACTACTCCCCTTCCAGAGTAGTTACAAAACCAAAAGAAGACCTAGATAAAGGCATGTATTTAAAAGTACCAGCTTGTGATACAGGAGTTTTTAATGGATGTTATTATCAATGGCCGTCCTTCCGGGACACTTCACATAAACAATCCTAAACTCTCAGAACCACAAAAGTTACACCATCTAAGGTACAAAATATAAGCGGAAACAGGCAGCATCGTCAAGCGATTCGCTTTAAATGACGAAAACTTTAAGCTAGCTAGGATCACACAGAATCGTGGAACCCTATGATAATAACTATTTGTGCAGAAACACTCCCTGATGCTGCGATACTACGATGGGAACAATCACTTGTGGAAAGAAAAAAATGCCCACCTGGCAACAGACGAAACATCCCTCACTGCTCAATACGAGATAGCTGAGCGAATAGACAAAAAAACTATTGAGCAAAAAAGTCATCAAAATAACTCAAGTAAAAACTTGTTCAAACCCCAAGCCAATAATAACATACAATATAATAGACACGTTAATAAAAGTCACACATTCGCGTCAAATCAAAGTAGTCAATGGCAATCATTGTGTGTCATAAATTAAGATCTTGCGAGAGATTCAAAAAATTATTCGCTTCAGATAGAAACAATCTGGTCCGTCAACACAAACTTTGCATGAACTGCCTGTCGAATTCTCACATGACAAAAGACTGTGAAAGTAAATTCAATTGTGTACACTGTCAAGGAAGTGATGCCTTCATTGTTCATGTTACCAATTTTATGAAATATGAAGAAAAATCAACTTCAAAAAACCACGGGGTTAGTCGTTACAACCACATCAAGTAATCCCTAARCCTCAAATCCCGAAAAAAAGTTAAGAAAAACCATGTTGCTCTAAAGCAGAAAAAATTCAAGCGCTTCATTCAGAAAATGAATGAAAAATTCTTTTACCCAATGCGGTCATCACCATTGAACATAAAAGTGATTTATTCGAACTAAGAGCTTTAATAGATCAAGGCTATCAAAGATCCTTTATATCATCAAAGGTTCAAAATCGGCTAAAATTGCGAATAAAACATTMCAATTTTAAAATTTTGGGAATGGGCGGAAGAATTATTCAAAATTCAAATAAAATATGCCCATTCACCATAGTTTCTCCAAATGCGAATATACGAATAGATGCACAAGCCATCGTTCTACCGCAATTTACAAATTTGCTTCCACGCTATGAAGTTAATAAAATACGTTGCGAAAAATGCTCACATCTCAAACTTGCAGATCCCAGCTGTCATAAACATCAGAAATCGACATATTATTAGTACTATTTTGAAGTGACTTAATACCTCAAATAATTCTTGAAGGTAGAGAGAAAATCTCCAATAAATTGTTAGCCCAAAATACAATCTTTGGGTGGATTATAAGTGGCCAAGTCRCTGAAAAAATAAATGCTTTCACAACACAAGTGGAAGAATAGTCGTTATGTTGTGCGACTGCTATTCAAATCCACCTTTCCAGAAACTATAGCTATAGGCCACTCTAGAATCTCAGCAGTCCGACAATTCCTAAGCAAGGAAAAAAGCCTGATAAAGAAAAATGAGCTAAAATCAGCATATGGACGAATATCTTGACCTCAATCATATGGAAGAAACTGTGCCATAGGTAAAAATATCCAAAGTTAGATATTTATCTTTTCTCCATCACAAAATCACAACGAAAGTACCTGTGGTGTTCAATGCCTCAAAGTGTACGAGCTCGGGCAACTCCTCAATGATGTATTATACACAGGGCCAACAGTACAACCTGATCTCATGTTAATTGGCGTATGTTTAAATACGTTTTTAATGGGGATGTCGAAAAAATTATAGGCAAATTCTGGTACATGAAAATGACCAAGATTTCTAACGCATAGTCTTCCTCAATTCAATTAATAGCGACTAAAAACTTAAAATTCATTAACTGTGTACCCTATTTAGCCATTAGGACATTACATGAAGTTGCAAAACCTGTGAAACAAATTTACCAATAGCAACTGTGTTGCAAACTCATACATATGTATATGGATGATATTCTATCAGGTAGCCACAGTATACCATTAGCGCGCGAATCATTATCTCAAGTGATCAAAGCACTAATTTCAGCAGTTTTTCCACTAAAGAATAGTACATCAAATCGTCCCGAAATAATCAAAGATATAAAAAAGGAAGACTTACTAGATACTAACTTCTTTAAATTCGAAAAGGCTAGTACAACAAAAACACCAGGAWTTCAATGAAATGCGATAACAGATCAATTCTCATATACAATTGAGTCAATATCTGCAATGTCCGCCATTACAAAATGACAAATCTTTTCCTCTGTGGCAAAACTTTACGAACCCGCAGGATAGCTTTCGCCAATAATGATTCTAGCTAAAATTCTCATTCAAGATGGCACTGAATGGGAGAACCGGTAAAAGTCTACATACGCACTCAGTATGATAGCAAAATAGCTTCACATCTTTTGGTAGCCAAAGCCAAAGTTGCACCTTTGAAGACACTAAGCCTGCCACGGCTTGAACTAAATGGTGCTCTTCAAAAATGGTGCAGTTCAAACCCATCTCAAATTATTTATTATTTGTAAAATAATAACAAATTATTATTATACATTAAACATAAGGAGCCTAGCAACAGAGGCTTTCAGCTCACGGGTTTAATATGTATAAACGACTTAAATAATAAAGATGGAACCTTCCATTTAAGAATTATTTACAAGCAATATGTTTTTATGAACTAAAAATATATGTTAAAAATAAATTTTAAAAAGGAAGGATAACTTAAATATATTTCTTTAACTTTGTGCGAGATAGGTATTCAGATATTTTAGTAATGTTTACAATGGACGTTATTTTTAATAAATCAAGAGTTTTATTATTCTTAAATATACCATCCAGTAGATGTGTTATGGTTAAGGACGACGAACTACAATATGGWCAATATAAATTACGGTTTCCATTTAATAAATGGGAATGCGTTAATGACATATGACCAAGACGAAGGCGGACAAAGGCTTTTATATCTTGGCAACGGCCTGATGGCGGATAAGCAGGATTTTTGTCCTCTTGGTTGCAGATGGCGTAGTGGTATTGCACATTTCTCCAAGCATTAACTTTTACAGCTTTTTTTTTCGAAGCGATTAAATGGATTATGTCGTTTTGTTCGATGTAGTCGAAGATAATCAATGGCTGTTTTGCCGCTAATTTGGCGTTTTGATCGGCCCATTCATTTCCAGTAATACTGGTGTGTCCAGGGATCCACATAATTTTTAAGTTTGTTTTCTTAATTAGTATGCTTCTAATTTGYGCAATGACGTAGGATTTGTTAGATGCATTTAAAAGAGCTGAGATTGTAGACTTGCTATAAGTACATATTAATGTTTTTAACTTAGATTTTAGATTGTTATAGATGGCTGCTGCTTCTGCGGTGTTTACTGAGCTATAATTGGGCAGGAGTCCAGCTTTCACAATAGACAATCACTTATCATTTCACTTATCGACAATAGCAAAAGACGTGTAGAAGTCGGCCTTCGAAGTGTCAGTAAAAATGAGTTCCCAATCTACGTAGTGTTGCRCAATGAGCTCTTTGAAGAAACTTTATACTCTGGAATTGGTGTTATTTTTATGATGTTATTGAAGATGTAGCTCGAACGAAGATTCTTTGAGTAGCCATGATGTGGTAAAAGAAATAGACTTTTCCTCAGGTACAGTTGTTATACCTAGATCTTTAGCTAATTTAACGTATTTAGAAATAGTGGAAGAAGTATTGGAGTTTGTATCGTCGGTCCATTTAGCTTTTACTATACCATATAAGACCTTGTTATTACATAATAGTGGTTTTGGAATAAGCTTTTGCGAAGTATGTAAAACTCTTTCCTCGATGGATGGGAGTCCGGCTTCCGTTAATATGAACTTTATTGGTGATGTTGGGAATGCCCGAATACTTCAATAACCGCTGCATGATATGGTGCAAGTATTTGCTGTATGTTGGTTTTGGC